>NC_081330.1:75595267-75898297 GCF_026419965.1 Kogia breviceps | reverse complement strand
AATACAAAAGATTATTAGAGATTACTACAAGCAACTGTATGCTAATAAAATGGACAACCTGGAAGAAATGGACAAATTCTTAGAAATGCACAACCTACCGAGACTGAACCAGGAAGAAATAGAAAATATGAACAGACCAATCACAAGCACTGAAATTGAAACTGTGATTAAAAATCTTCCAGCAAACAAAAGCCCAGGACCAGATGGCTTCACAGGCGAATTCTATCAAACATTTAGAGAAGAGCTAACACCTATCCTTCTCAAACTCTTCCAACAGATAGCAGAGGGAGGAACACTCCCAAACTCATTCTATGAGACCAACATCACCCTGATACCAAAACCAGACAAAGACGTCACAAAGAAAGAAAACTACAGGCCAATAACACTGATGAACATAGATGCAAAATTCCTCAACAAAATATTAGCAAACAGAATCCAACAGCACATTAAAAGGATCATACACCATGATCAAGTGGGGTTTATCCCAGGAATGCAAGGATTCTTCAATATACGCAAATCAATCAACGTGATACACCATATGAACAAACTGAAGGAGAAAAACCATATGATCATCTCAATAGATGCGGAGAAAGCTTTTGACAAAATTCAACACTCATTTATGATAAAAACCTTGCAGAAAGTAGGCATACAGGGAACTTTCCTCAACATAATAAAGGCCATATATGACAAACCCACAGCTAGCATCGTTCTCAATGGTGAAAAATTGAAACCATTTCCACTAAGATCAGGAACAAGACAAGGTTGCCCACTCTCACCACTCTTATTCAACATAGTTTTGGAAGTTCTAGCCACAGCAATCAGAGCAGAAAAAGAAATAAAAGGAATCCAAATAGGAAAAGAAGAAGTAAAGCTGTCACTGTTTGCAGATGACATGATACTATACATAGAGAATCCTAAGGATGCTACCAGAAAACTACTAGAGCTAATCAATGAATTTGGTAAAGTTGCAGGATACAAAATTAATGCACAGAAATCTCTGGCATTCTTATACACTAAAGATGAAAAATCTGAGAGTGAAATTAAGAAAACACTCCCATTTACCATTGCAACAAAAAGAATAAAATATCTAGGAATAAACCTACCTAAGGAGACAAAAGAGTTGTATGCAAAAAACTGTAAGACACTGATGAAAGAAATTAAAGATGATACAAATAGGTGGAGAAATATACCATGTTCTTGGATGGGAAGAATCAACATTGTGAAAATGACTATACTACCCAAAGCAATCTACCGATTCAATGCAATCCCTATCAAATTACCACTGGCATTTTTTACAGAACTAGAACAAAAAATTTCACAATTTGTATGGAAACACAGAAGACCCCGAATAGCCAAAGCAATCTTGAGAACGAGAAATGTAGCTGGAGGAATTAGGCTCTCTGACTTCAGAATCTACTACAAGGTTACATTAATCAAGACAGTATGGTACTGGCACAAAAATAGAAATATAGATCAATGGAACAGGATAGAAAGCCCAGAGATAAACCCACACACATATGGTCACCTTATCTTTGATAAAGGAGGGAAGGAAACACAGTGGAGAAAAGACAGCCTCTTCAATAAGTGGTGCTGGGAAAACTGGACAGCTACATGTAAAAGTATGAAATTAGAACAATCCCTAACACCACACACAAAAATAAACTCAAAATGGGTTAAAGACCTAAATGTAAAGCCAGACGCTATGAAACTCTTAGAGGAAAACATAGGCAGAACACTATACGACATAAATCACAGCAAGCCCCTTTTTGACCCATCTCCTAGAGAAATGGAAATAAAAACAAAAATAAACAAATGGGACCTAATGAAACTTAAAAGCTTTTGCACAGCAAAGGATACCATAAACAAGACCAAAAGACAACCCTCAGAATGGGAGAAAATATTTGCAAATGAAGCAACTGACAAAGGATTAATATCCAAAATTTATAAGCAACTCATGCAGCTCAATAACAAAAAAACAAACAACCCAATCCAAAAATGGGCAGAAGAACTAAATAGACATTTCTCCAAAGAAGATATACAGATTGCTAACAAACACATGAAATAATGCTAAACCTCATTAATCATTAGAGAAATGCAAATGAAAACTACAATGAGATATCATCTCACACTGGTCAGATTGGCCATCATCAAAAACTCTAGAAACAATAAATGCTGGAGAGGGTGTGGAGAAAAGGGAACACTCTTGCACTGCTGGTGGGAATGTAAATTGATACAGCCGCTATGGAGAACAGTATGGAGGTTCCTTAAGAAACTACAAATAGACCTACCCTACGACCCAGCAATCCCACTACTGGGCATATACCCTGAGAAAACCATAATTCAGAAAGAGTCATGTACCAAAATGTTCATTGCAACTCTATTTACAATAGCCAGGACATGGAAGCAACCTAAGTGTCCATCAACAGATGAATGGATAAAGAAGATGTGGCACATATATACAATGGAATATTACTCAGCCATAAAAAGAAATGAAACTGAGTTATTTATAATTAGGTGGATGGACCTGGAGTCTGTCATACAGAGTGAAGTAAGTCAGAAGGAGAAAAACAAATACCATATGCTAACACATATATATGGACTCTAAGGGAAAAAAATGTCATGAAGAGATTAGTGGTAGGACAGGAATAAAACACAGACTTATTCGAGCATGGACTTGAGGATATGGGGAGGGGGAAGGGTGGGCTGTGACGAAGTGAGAGAGTGGCAGCGACATATATACACTATCAAATGTAAATTAGATAGCTAGTGGGAAGCTGCTGCATAGCACAGGGAGATCACCTCTGTGCTTTGTGACCACCTAGAGGGGTGGGATAGGGAGGGTGGGAGAGAGGGTGATGCAAGAGGGAAGAGATATGGGAACATATGTATATGTATAACTGATTCAGTTTGTTGTAAAGGAAAAACTAACACACTATTGTAAAACAATTATACTCCAATAAAGATGTTAAAAAAAAAAAAAAAGATGAACATTCCCAATAGGAAAATGGAAAAAAAATAAAAATAAAAACCAACTTTGAAGGAAAAAAAACAAAAAAAAGAAATGGAAATCACCTTCTCACCACAGATACATCAAAAATACATCTACATGTGGGACAATTCATACAGAACACCTACTGAACGCTGGCAGAAGACCTCAGACTTCCAAAAAGGCAAGAAAATCTCCATGTAACTGGGTAGGGCAAAAGAAAAATGAAGGAGAAAAAGAATGGGAACAGGGCCTGTGCCCTGGGAGGAATCTGTGAAGGAAGAAAATTTCCCCACATGATAAAGCCCCCACACTGGCGGGTATTGGGGGAGAACTTCAGACCCTCAGAGGAGAGCACAGCAACAAGGGTGCAGGTGGCAAAGTGGAGAGAATGCTGTACAGAGGATCAGTGCTGACCAGCACTCCCCAGCCCGAGATGTTTGTCTGCCCGCTGGGGTGGGTGTGAGGCTGAGGCATCAGAGGTAAAACCCCAAGGAGAGGACTAGGTCATAAAGACAGCCTGAGGGAGCTAGTGTGCCACAGCTGAGGGAGTCCCAAGAAGCCTGGGCCTACCAGAGAGACAAGGGACCATTGCTGGGGATGCACGATGTGAGGGACAGGCTCACCATTGGAGCTTCTTTTTCCATGTGCTCACAGATGGGAGGGCACTGCCTACACGAGCTCCAGGGGTGGGTGGGAGCTGCAGCTCCTATCTCAGACCCCAGGGCCAGGTGTGACAGCTACCACTGCCACCATTGCCACCAAGGTTCCTGTGAGCAAGTGCAGGTCACTGCCCACACCTTTTCAGGATCCTGAGCGGTCTGACACAATTGAGGGTCCTATGATCTAGGGTCACCTCCCCTAGGAGAGCTCACAGCACACCTCAGGCTGTTGAAACTTCCTTCCAGCCTCCGCAGGCACTCCCTGCACATCCTAACTGTGACTGTTGTATCCCACCCTCTCCATGGCCTGAGTGAGCAAGTGAGACCTAAGCAGACGCTGTTTTCACCCCCGCTTGCCTAGGCAGGGAACAGATGCCTGAGGGTGGCCCACACGCAGAGGCAGGGCCAAAACCAGAGCTCAATTCCAGGGGCAGTGTGACCAAAGAGGAAGGGAAAACTCTGTGCAGACACAGAAGTGGATTAAACCCCCACAATTGGCTTGGTAAATCCTGCATATGCAGAATATCTGAATAGACAACAAGTGTTCCCCCAATTGAGGATTTGAACTTTGGGGGCAACTGTGGACTTTGGGGGCAAGTACACGCAAGAGTTGGGCCAGGTCAGAGTCTGAGCTGGCCACAGTGCCCACAGCAGGACCAGAGACCTACCTAGAGTTTTCTTTCTGCTTCTGATTTGTTTCTGTTGTTTTGTTTTTGTTAATTTAGTTTTTAGTGTTTGTTTTTATTTTGGGGTTCATTTATTTTTTTGGCTGCTCTTTTCTTTTTGTTTTGTCTTTCATGTGTATGTGTTTCTTTGTGTGTTTTTGTCTGTTTGGTTATGCTTTTACCATTTGTCTTGAGTTTTTTTGTTCATATTTTTTCCTTTTATTATGTGTTGTGAGGCTTGCAGGGTCTTGGTGCTCTTCAGAAGGGTCAGGCCTGAGCCTCTGAGGTGGGAGAGCTGAGTCCAGAGCACTGGACCACCAGAGAACTCCCAGTCCCAGAGAATATTAATCAACAAGAACTCTCCTAGAGGTCTCCATCTTACCACAAAGACCCAGCTCCACCCAATGTCCAGCAAGCTCCAGTGCTGGCTGCCTCATGCCAAAAAAGTAGCAAGACAGGAACAAAACCCCATCCATTACCAGGCATGCTGATTAAAGTCAAAGTAAGCTCACAGACATCCTAAAACACACCACCCGACATGGCCTTGTCCATCAGAGGGACAAGATCAACCTCTACCTACCAGAACACAGGAACCAGTCCCCCACCTGGAAGCCTACACAATCCACTGGACCAACCTCAGCCACTGGGGGCAGACACAAAAAGTAAGAGGAAGTATGACCCTTCAGCCTGCAGAAAGGAGAACCCAAACACAGCATTAAACAAAATGAGAAGACAGAGAAATATGCTGCAGAGGGAATAAGGTAAAAACCCACAAGACCAAAAATATGAAGAGGAAATAAGCAGTCTACCTGAAAAAGAATTCAGAGTAATGATAGTAAAGATGATCCAAAATCTCAGAACAAGAATTGAGAAAATACAAGAAACAGTTAACAAAGATATACAAGAAGAAAACAAACAAACAAACAGTGATGAACAACACAATAACTGAAATTTAAAATACTCTAGAAGGAATCAATAGCAGAATAACTGAGGCAGAAGAATGGATAAGTGAGCTGGAAGATAGAATGGTGGAAATAACTGTCATGGAGCAGAATAAAGAAAACAGAATGAAAAGAATTGAGGACAGTGTCAGAGATTTCTGGAACAAAATTAAATGTACCAACATGCGAATTATAGGGGTCCCAGAAGAAGAAGAGAAAGAAAAAGAGTCTGAGAAAATATTTGAAGAGATTACAATTGAAAACTTCCTTAACATGGGAAAGGAAAGAGTCAATCAAGTCCAAGAAGCACAGAGAGTCCTATACAGGATAAACCCAAGGAGAAACACAATGAGAAACATATTATTCAACCAATCAAGAATTAATTAGAAAGAAAAAAATATTAAAAGCAGTGGCTTTTCTGTGACCTTACTTTGACTTTAAGTGGGAAACACAAGAGAAGACAAACCCAAAACAATTAAGGAAATGGTAATAGGAACATACATATTGATAATTACCCTAAATGTGATTGGATTAGATGCTCCAACCAAAAGACACAGACTGGCTGAATGGATACAGAAGCAAGACCCATATATATGCTGTCTACAAGAGACCCACTTCAGACTTAGGGACAAATACAGACTGAAAGTGAGGGGATGGAAAAAGACATTCCATGCAAATGGAAATCAAAAGGAAGCTAGAGTAATCTTACTTATATCAGATAAAATAGACTTTAACTAAAGTGTTACAAGAGGCAAGGAAGGACACTGCATAATCAAGGGATAAATCCAAGAAGATAAAACAATTATAAATGTATATGCACTGGGAGTTCTCTGGTGGCCCAGTGGTTAAGAATCCACCTTCCAATGCAGGGGTCACAGGTTCTATCCCTGGTCTAGGAAGATCCCATATGCTGTGGAGCAACTAAGCCCATGTGCCACAACTACTGAGCCTGTGCTCTAGAGCCTGGGAGCCACAACTACTGAGCCCAAATACAACAACTACTGAAGGCTGCATGTCTAGAGCCTGTGCTCAACAACAAGAGAAGCCACCACTGTGAGAAGCACATGCACTGTAACAAAGAGTAACCCCCAGTCTCCACAACTAGAGGAAAACTGCATGCAGCAATGAAGACCCAACACAACCATAAATAAATAAATAAATAAATTTATTCATTTAAAAAAATTATATGCACCAAACAGAGGAGCATGTCAATACATAAGGCAAATGCTAACAGCCATAAAAGTAACACAATAGCAGTGGGGGATTTAACACCTCACTTATACCAATGGATAGATTATCCAGATGGAAAATTAATAAGGAAACACGAACTTTAAATGACAAAATAAAACATAGATGTAATTGATATTTATAGGACATGCTGTCCAAAAACTGCAGAAAACAATTTCTTCTCAAGTGCACACGGAATATTCACCAGGATAAATCACATCTTATGTCACAAATCAAGCCTCAGTAAATTTAAGAAAATTGAAATTGTATCAAGCATTTTTTCCAACCACAATGCTATGAGTTTAGAAATCAATTACAGGAAACAAAACCTGTAAAAAACACAAACACATGGAGGCTAAACAATATGCTACTAAATAACCAGCAGATCACTGAAGAAATCAAAGAAGAAATTTAAAAATGCATAGAGACAGATGACAATGAAAACACAAAAAACTAAAACCTATGGAATGCAGCAAAAGCAGTTCTAAGAGGGAAGTTTATAGCAATAAAATCTTAACCAAAGAAACAAGAAAAATCACAAATAAGCAATCTAATATTACTCTTAAAGGAACTAGAGAGAAAGATCAACAGAAATGGCAATGTTAGTAGAAGGAAAGAAATCATAAAGATCAGAGCAGAAATAAATGAAATAGAAATGAAGAAAACAATAGCAGAGATCAATAAAACTAAAAGCTGGTTGTTTGAGAAGATAAATAAAATTGATAAACTTTTAGCCAGACTCATCAAGAAAAAGAGGGAGAAGACTCAAAGCAATAAAATTAGAAATGAAAAGGAAGTTGCAACAGACACCACAGAAATAAAAATGTTCCTAAGAGACTACTACAAGCAACTGTATGCCAACAAAGTGGACAGCCTGGAAGAAATGCACAAATTCGTAGAAAGGCATAACATGCCAAGACTGAACCAGGAAGAAATACAAAATATGAACAGACCAATCTCAAGTAATGAAATTGAAATTGTGGTTAAAAATCTTCCAACAAGCAAAAGTCCAGGACCAAATGGCTTCACAGGTGACATCTATCAATCATTTAGAGAAGAGCTAGCACCCATGCTTCTCAAACTCTTCCAAAATAGTGCTGAGGAAGGAACACACACAAACTCATTCTACAAGGCCACTATCACCCTGATACCAAAACCAGACAAGGATATCACAAAAAAAGTAAATTATAGACCAATATCACTGATGAATATAGACACAAAAATCCTCAACAAAATACTAGCAAACAGAATCCAACAACACTTTAAAAGGATCATACACAATGATCAAGTGGGATTTATCCCAGGGATGTAAGGATTCTTCAACATATGCAAATCAATCAATGTGATACAATGTATTGACAAATAGAATAATAAAAATAATATGATCATCTCAATAGATGCAGAAAAAGCTTCTGACAAAATTCACACCGATTTATGATAAAATACTCTCCAAAAAAAGGACATAGAGGGAACCTACGACAGCATAATAAAGGCCATGTATGAAAACCCACAGCAAACATAATTCTCAATGGTGAAAATTTGAAAGCATTTCCTCTAAGATCAGGAACAAGACAAGGATGTCCACTATTATTCAACATAGTTTTTGAAATCCTAGCTTGGCAGTCAGAGAAGAAAAAGAAATAAAAAGAAACCAAATTGGAAAATAAGAAGTAAAGCTGTCACTGTTTGCAGATGACATGACACTATACATAGATAATCCTAAAGATGGTACCAGAAAACTACTAGAGCTAATCAATGAATTTGGGAAAGTTGCAGGATACAAAATTAATGCACAGAAATCTCTTGTATTCCCATACACTAACAATGAAAGATCAGAAAGGGAAATTAAGGAAACAATCCCATTCACCACTGCAATAACAAAAAATAAAATATATAGGAATAAACCTATCTAAGGTGGTAAAAGACGTACTCAGAAAACTATAAGACACTGATGAAAGAAATCAAAGATGACACAAACAGTTAGAGAGGTAGACCATGTCTTGGGTTGGAAGAATCAATATTATGAAAATGACTATACTACCCAAAGCAATCTACAGATTCAGTGTAATCCCTCTCAAATTACCAATGGCATTTTTCACAGAACTAGAAGAAAAAATATTAAAATTTGTATGGGGACACAAAAGATCCTGGATAGCCAAAGCAATCTTGAGAAAAAAAAAAAAAAAGAATTGGAGCTGGAGGAATCAGTCTCCCTGACTTCAGACTATGCTACAAAGCTACAGTAATCAAGACAGTATGGTACTGGCAGAAAAATAGAAATATAGCTCAATGGTACAGGATAGAAAGCCCAGAAATAAACCCACACTCTTATGGTAAACTTATCTATGACAAAGGAGGCAAGAATATACAATGGAGAAAAGACAGGCTCTTCAATAAGTGGTGCTGGAAAAACTGGACAGCTACATGGAAATGAATGAAATTAGAACACTCTCTAACACCATACACAAAAGTAAGTACTCCTAGAGTAATGGAAACAAAACCAAAAATAAATGGTACCTAATGAAACTTAAAAGCTTTTCACAGCAAAGGAAACCATAAACAAGATGAAAATACAACCCTCAGAATGGGGGAAAATATTTGCAAATGAATCAACGGACAAAGAATTAATCTCCAAAGTGTTCAAACAGCTCATGCAGCTCAATATCAAAAACAAACAAACAAACCAAACAACCCATCCAAAAAATGTGTGCAAGAAACACAGATGTTTCTCCAAAGAAGACATACAGATGGACAAGAGACACATGAAAAGTTGCTCAACATCACCTATTATTAGAGAAATGCAAATCAGAACTACAATGAGTTATCACATCACACTGATTAGAATGGGCATCATCAGAAAATCTACAAACAACAAATGCTGGAGAGGGTGTAGAGAAAAGGGAACCCTCTTGCACTGTGGGAATGTAAATTGATACAGCCACTGTGGGGAACAGTATGGAGGTTCCTTAAACAATTAAAAACAGAACTACCATTTGATCCAACAATGCCACAACTGAGCATATACCCAGAGAAAACCATAATTCCAAAAGATACATGCACCCCAATGTTCATTGCAGCACTATTTACAATAGCCAGGTCATGGAAACAACCTAAGTGCCCATTGACAGATGAATGAATAAAGAAGATATGGTACATATATACAGTGGCATATTCCTCAGCCATAAAAAGGAATGAAATTGGGTCATTTGTAGAGATGTGGTTGGATCTAGTGACTGTCATACAGGGTGAAGTAGTCAGAAAGAGAAAAACAAATATCATATATTAATGCATACATGTGGAATCTAGAAAAATGATACAGATGACCCTGTTTGCAAGGCAGAAATAGAGACACAGATGTAGACAACAAATATATGGGCACCAAGAGGGGAAAAGGGGTTTGGAAGAACTGGGAGACTGGGATTAACATACATACACTAATATGTATAAAATAGATAACTACTGAGAACCCACTGTATAGTACAGGAAACTCCATTTTGTTGTACAGTATAAACAAACACAACATTGTAAAGCAACTATACACCAAGAAATTTAAAAAAAGAAAGAAAAAAAAAAGCACAAGAGATAGAGTTTCCTCAAAAAATATATATATAAGTACCATACAATTCAGCAATCCCAATTTGGGATATTATTCTGAAGGATAAAAAACACCCACTATGTTGAATCAATATCTTAACCCCCATGTGAATCATTCACAATAACCAAGACTTGGAAACAACCTAAATGTCCACTGATGGATGAATGAATAAAGAAGATGTTGTATATATATGATGAATTATTACTTAAAAATAGATGGAATCCTGCCGTTTGTAACAACATGAGGAAACTTGAGGGCCCTACGCTAAGTGAAATCAGTCAGACATAGAAAGACAAATACCATATGCTCTCACTTATATGTGGAATCTAAAGAAGCCATAATTGAAGAAACAGAGAGTAGATTGATGGTTGCCGTTGGCTGAGTGGTGGGGAAAATGGGGTGGTGTTGGTCAAAGTGTTCAAGCTTCCAGTTATAAGAGGAATAATTTCTGAGGAATCTAATATACAGCATGGTGACTCTAACAATACTCTCTTATCTACTTGAAATTTGGTAAGAGAGTAGATCTTAGATGTTCTCACCAACTTAACTACAAGAACAAAACAACAACAATGAACATGACAATTATGTGTATGTGCTAGCTAACCGTATTGTGGTAAGAATTTTGCAATATATACAAGCATGAAATAATCATATTATATGCCTTAAATTTACAATGTTTTAATTAACTATATCTCAATAAAGTTTAGGAAAAAAGGGAGAGGAAAACAGTTCCAGTGATATTCTCAACAGCATAATGGACAGGAGGAGACAGAGAAGAGAATCAGTGATATGGAAGAGAGAACAATAAAAATCACCCAATTTGAGTACAGTAAGTCCCCTACATATGATCCTTCAAGTTGTGAACTTTCAAAGATGTGAACGTGTGTTCGCATGTCCAATCAAGTAAGTTAGTTCACCTGTCTGGTGTACATTGTCACATGCGTGCATCCTCTACAAGTGGTTGTGCTTTTGTGTACTTTACTGTACAGCACTGTTGCTGTGCAACACAAGGAGCTTACTAATGAAGACTCAAAGTAATCAGAGGCCCAGAGAAAGGATGAAGAGAGACAAGAGGAAGAAGAAATAACTGAAGAACTGAAGAGATTCATGATGCAGGAGATGGCAAGGGGATTTTCTTTATTTGAGGAGACACTTAATTTTTGAGGCACAGGACTGAAACATAGAATGGTACACAAAGGTTGTAGCAGCTGTTCAGAATGCAATCCAGTGCTACTGTGTCATCTATAATGAGAAATAAATAGTTTCTATCCAAACATCACTGGATCATTTGTTTCAAGATGGTAGATAGAATTAAATCCAGCAAGGAACCAGAACCTGTGCCATCAACATCAGACATGGTTGAAATCGCATCTAGACCTCCATCTCCTATTGCTGACCATCCTTCAGCTCTACCATCTCCCACCTCCCCTCCCTCCTCCAGTCAGTGACCCTTCTTGCCTGTTCACTCAATTCCAGCCCCTGTATGCCAGCTGTTGTACTGTACTACTGTACTTTTCAAGGTACTATATTGTAAGATTAAAAATGTTTTCTTTATTTTTTTGTTTGTTTTTTATGTTTTATTTGTGTGAAAAGTGTTATGAACCTATTACAGTACAGCACTATATAGCCGACTATGTTAGGTGGGTATCTAGACTAACTTGGAGTTACAAACAAATTGGACTTACAAGCAAACTCTCAGAATGGAACTTGTTTGTATGTAGGGGACTTACTGTAGAGAGAAAATAGAAAAGTTATTCAAAGAAATAATGGCTTAAATTTTCAAACACTCAGCAAAGGGCATAAACCTACAAATTTAAGCAGCTTAAAAAAACTCAAACATAACAAGCTCAAAGAAATCCATGCCAAGATACATCAAAATCAAACTTCTAAAAAGTAAAGACAAAGGAAACACAATTGAAAATAGTGAGAAATAACACCTTACCAAATGGAGAAAAACAATGGTATGACAACAGACTTCTTATCAGATACCAGAGAAGACAGAAAGAAGTGGTGTGAAATACTTTAAGTACAAAAAGGAAAGAATCCAGATACTTTTCCAACTGAAAATATCTTTTGATAAAGGAGAGGAAATTAAGATATTCTTAGATGAAGGAACTAAGATAATTTTTTACCAGATTAGACACAAAAAATAGCTACATGAAGTTAATCTAGAAAGAAAGAAAAGAATAAAATGAGGATAATTGGGACATCAGTAAAGAATAAAGAACAGAGCCAGCAAAAATTAGAGTATGTACAATAAGCTTTACTTTCCTTGAGCTTTATATATAATGTGTGACAGTTAAAGCAAAAATTATATGACCATCTGGTGTGGTTCTAAGTGTATGTAGAGAATGTATTTTAAACAATTGTATTATAACCAGGGAAGACAAAGGGAGGTATACGTCACTAGAACTGATAAAAGGCAGTATCATTAGATTCTGAGTATATAGATATACATATATATATATACATAAATATATACATATAAAATACTTATGCCATATATATGTATATATATGACAAGCAAGAATGACAATGAAAAAAGATGACACAAATTACTTATATACAAATATATACATAATGTAATACCTAGATCAACCACTTAAAAAGCAATACAAAAGATATAGGCAAAAACAGTGAAAATAAATCTAAATGAAATTCTAAATATATTCAAGTAATCCACAGGAAGGCATGAAATGAATACAGAAAAGCAAAATGCATAGCAAACAATCAGAAAAAAATATATAAAATTCAAATTTATACCCTAATCTATCAACTATTACATTAAATGAAAGTGATCTAAATACACTTAAAGACAGAGAATGAATACTGTAGGTAACATCAGCCAAATCGTAGACTAGGAAGCTCCAGATCCTTGATATCCTATGGAAACATTAAAATAACTCCAGATTGTTTAAAATAAATTTATAGGAGCTATGATAATCAAAAATCTACAGCCACCAATCAAACAACCTAATCATGAAAAAGCCACATTCCAAATGATTTTTAAAATTATGGCATTTTTACGTGCCCTTGCTCTACACTTTCCCTAGCACAGCATGGTCAGGAGGCAGCAGCCCACTACTTGTTTTCCCCCCTCAGGCCTGAAGGAGCAGAGCAGAACAATTTGCTATGTTACTGTTTTCCTGATTTGGAGCTCAGACTGGGAAAGCTGGCATAACTTGGATCTCAGGCTGTGAAAGACTGCAGAAGGAAATGTTGTGTGAAATAATTGAAATAATGAATTCACTAGAAGGGTCCACAGCAAATTTGATTAGGCAGATGAGAGTCAGTGAACGTAAATATAGGAAAATTGAAATAGTCAAGTCTGAAGTAGAGAAAGGAAAAATAATAAAGAAAAGTGAACACAGATTTATGGGACAGAATCAAGTGGAACTGATACATATTATGGGAGTTCCAAAAGGAGAGGTAGAGAGATTTTTGAAAGAAAACAATGGCTGAAAACTTCACAAGTTTGAGGAAATACATGGATCTACAAATCCAATATGCTCTATGAACTCTAAGTATGATAAACAAAGAGACTTACACTGAGATACATTATAATTTAACTATCAAAAGAAAAAGGGAAAATTTTTGAAAGCAACAATAGAAAAGTGACTTGTTATGGCCAATGAATCCTCAATAAAATCACCAACAGATTCCTCAGAAAAAATCGGGTAGTCCAGAAGGCTGTTGGATAATATATTTAAATCACTGAGAGAAAAAATATGCTTAAAATCTACAGCCTTAAAATCCTATATCCTTCATATCTGACCTTCAAAAATGAAGGAGAAATTAAGACACTCCCAGATACATAAAAAGTGGAGAGAATTAATTATCACTACATCTTCCATATAGGGAATGTGATAGGGAATGATTCAAGTTGAAATGAAAGAGACAATAACTTCAACCATACAATAATATAAAGCTCATCTGTAAAGGTAAATAAATGGACATATATAAAAATCAGTATGATTGTAATTTTGGTTTTTAACTCTACTTTTTATTCTTCTGCTATTTTTGAAAGAAAAATAATTATAAATCTATATAAAGAGGTACACAATATATAAAGGAGTAATTTTTGACATCAATAACAACACGAGGAAGGACAGAGCATTAAAAGAGTACAGTTTTTATATATTACTGAAGATTAGTTGGTATCAGCTTAAAATAGATTATTATAGCATTAGGATGTGATATGTAATCCTCATGGTAATCAAAAGTAAATATCTGGGCTTCCCTGGTGGCGCAGTGGTTGAGAGTCCGCCTGCCGATGCAGGGGACACGGGTTCGTGCCCCGGTCTGGGAGGATCCCACATGCCGTGGAGCGGCTGGGCCCATGAGCCATGGCCGCTGAGCCTGCTCGTCCAGAGCCTGTGCTCCACAATGGGAAAGGCCACAACAGTGAGAGGCCCACCTAGCGCCAAAAAAAAAAAAAAAAAAAAAGTAAATATCTGTAGAGTATACACAGAAAAAAATAAAAAGGGAATAAAAAATGTCACTACCAAAAACAATAAACTAATCAGTAAGGAAGGCAGCAATGGAAGAAATGTGATGGAAAAAACAAAAATTTACACTTATAGTAATTCCCCCCCAATCAGTAATTACTTTAAAGTTAAATGGATTAAACTCCCAACAAGGCATAGATTGACAGAATGAATTTTTTAAAAAAACAGAATTCAATTATGTAACATCTACAAGAGACTTACTTTAGATCTAAAGACACATATATGTTGAAAATGAAAGGATGGAAAAATATATTCCATGAAAATAGTAACCAGAAGAGAGCAGGGATAGCTACACTAAAGTCAGGTAAATAGACTTTAAGTCAAAAACTATTACAAAAAAATAAAGATATGTAATGATAGATGAGTCAATTCATCAAGAAAATTCAATAATTATTAATATATTTGCACAACCATCAGAGCTCTCAAATGAATGAACCTAACATTGATATAATTGAAGGGAGAAATAGACAACTCTACAATAGTAAAAGGAGGCTTCAATGCCCCCAATTACAATAATGGATAGAACCAGACAGAAAAGTACTAAAGCAATAGAGGACTTGTACAACACTACAGATCAATTGAATAACAAAAAGGTATACAGGACACTTCACCCAACAAAAGCAGAATACATATTTTTCTCAAGTGCGTATGGAGCATTCTTCAGGATCAACAATATATTAGACCACAAAACAAGTCTTAATAAACTTTAAAACTTTGAAATATCATAAAGTATCTCTTCTGATAAATGGAATGGAAGTCAAAACAAAATGTAATCACAAGCTCAAATAATTCTCATAGATAACGTTTTAAGAAATAAAATTCCATACTCAAAAATCCTAGGGACTACCCTGGTGTCACAGAGGTTGAGAATCTGCCTGCCAATGCAGGATACATGGGTTTGATCCCTGATCTGGGAAGATCCCACATGCCGTGGAGCAACTAAGCCCATGCACCACAACTACTGAGCCTGCACTCTAAAGCCCATGAGCCACAACTACTGAGCCTGTGTGCCACAACTACTGAAGCTCAGATGCCTAGACCCCCTGCTTGCCACATCCAGAGAAAGCCTGCAAGCAGCAACAAAGACCAAATGCAGCCAAAAATAAATAAATAAATTTATTTTTTTTTTTAAAAAGGGCTTCCCTGGTGGCACAGTGGTTGAGAGTCCACCTGCCGATGCAGGGAACATGGGTTTGTGCACCAGTCCGGGAGGATCCACATGCCATGGAGCAGCTGGGCTCATGAGCCATGGCCACTGAGCCTGCATGTCCAGAGCCTGTGCTCCACAACAGGAGAGACCACAACAGTGAGAGGCCCATGTACTGCAAAAAAAAAAAAAAAAAAAAAATCCTAAAACACATTAAAAAAATACCATGTGTACAACCAGCAGAAACAATGGACAACAGACTATGATTTATCAAGATTCCAGATAATGGAATTATAAGACACATAATACAAGAATTAATAATGTTTAAAAACAATTTTAAAGATTGAAAATGATATAGTAAAGTTCAAGAGAGAATTTTTAAAATAAAGTTTTTAAAAATTTAAGCATAAGTTCCAGAAATTAAAAAAAAATAAATAATTGAATTAAAAACCTCTAATATGTTTAGTGGCAAATTGACCAGAGTTGAAGAGAGAATTAGTGACAAGGATGATAGAAGAGAAGAAATTGTCAAGAGTGCAACACAGATAGACAAAAAAGTTTAAAAAAATTTGTAAAGGTTAAGAGGCAAATTAAGAAGGACTAACAGATCCAGTTGGAGTACCATAATAGAAGAGAAAAAATGTACAGAATCAATATATAAAGATAAAATAGCTACGAAATTTCAAAAGTGATAAAATACATAAATTTGTATATTAAAACTGAAGGAATATAAAGGAGGATAATACAATAAAATCTTCAAGTCATAACAGCAAGTAAAAGAAATAGAAAAATATAAAAGTAACAAAAATTATGTATCTATTACTCTTAGAAAAACTATAATTTCACTTATAGTTAACTTTTCAATACCAACGTGGAAGCCAGGTAACTGGATTTGTATCTTTGTTTGTTGAGAGAATAATAGCAACAACAAAATAAAACAAACAAAATCCATCAACTCAGGATTTTATATCTGGCAAAAGAATCTTTGAAAGTCAGAATAAATACATTTTTAGCAAACAAAAAGTGAAGAAGTTTGTCATCAATAGACCCATACCAAAAATGTGTAGAGAATGTTCTTCAAGCCTAGGTGAAATGATCCCAGACAGAATATCTGAAAAGCAATAAGGAATGAGGAAGAAAGATGTTGTTATTAAAACAAATACTAATTGCGTAAAACAATAACAGCATCATATGTGTTTAAAACAGAGATAGACCTAACACACATGAAAAATATCAAATATATCAATAGTGGAGAATAAAATTACAGGGTTCTGAGGTCCTTAAATTTTTCAGGTGGATGGTGAAGAATAGTGATTCATTTTTCTAAAGTTAAGACTAGTCTTTAAAATTTTCTAAGACAGCAACTAAAGAAATAGAGAATTTAAATTCCTAGTAGAGTGAAAAATGCCAAGAGAAAACTGTATAATAATCTAAAAGAAACAAAGAAAGAAAAAAACTGAAAAAGTCAAACAATTAACACAGAATAAAATGGATAAAAATCCAAAAATATCAGTAAGTACAATAAATATAACCTGACTTAATACTTCATGTAATTTAAAAGGCAAAGAATGTCAGACTAAAATTCAAGATTAATTACAAGCTGTTTATAAGATACACATATAAAACATAAGGAAAAATATATTCCAGACAAATATTAATCAACAGTAATATGGCATAACTATAGTCATACCAGAAATAAATAGATAAAAGCATTGTGGAACATAAAGATCACTATATATTGATAGAAGTTTCAGTTCACAATGATGACATCATAATTCATCACATCAAGAATTACAAAAATTGTAGGATACATCAATCAATATGTGCCAGATTATAAAAAATTTTAAAGAATGTTGCTAATTATTACTTCAATATGCTACCAATTATTAGACATATATTGATTTCAGAGATGTGAAAATCTTAGAATAGAAGAAAGGATAAAACTTTTTAAATTGTAAAAAAACACATACAGTAAACATTGAAAAACAAAGGAATAATAAATTCATAATCATTGTGGGAGATTTTAACTTACCTCACAATAACATGTAGAACAAACAGACAACTCAATGAGCAACATAATTCACATGATGTGCAAAATTATATATATAAATTTATGTATTTATCTATTTGCATCTATATATAAAATGATATATGTCAACTTATATATTTATGTGCATGTATGTGTATATTAATATATATGTATATATATTTACACACATACAATTATATAATTATATAAATTCAGAATATGCATTCTTTTCAAGACTGCACAGAATATTTTTTAGAAATGATTACACACACTTGGATTTTTTTGTTACGAAATATGTTCTACAGTACTGCTTAATCTGTCATTGGATAAATCTGCAGATGCAGAACCACATATACAGAGGGCTGGCTGTAAAGTTATATCTGGATATTCAATTGTGTGAAAGGTGGGCATCCTTAACCCCAACATTGTTCAAGGGTCAACTGTACATTGTATATGCATATACATATACACATATATATCCATACACATATGGATATACAATCGATTCTCATTATTCATGGTAGTTCTTAAAAGTTTCTATAGAAACCTATAGGACCCTATTCCTGCAAATGACTGAGAAAGCTGAGTCCTATGCTTTGGGATATAAAAATGAATAAACAATAGGCCTTGCCTTCAAATTCTTTATAGGCTCATGGAAAAGCAGACTGAAATAAATAATTGCAGATAAAATTTGATAATATGGTATCAGAAGTATACCTGGGAAAATGGGGGCATACAGTGTCAGGTATAATCAGTTGCCTATGGCAGAGCAGGCAGGAAAGACTTCACAGGAGAGATGATGCCCTCATGCTTTTTGAAAAAAAAAAAAAAGAAATGACTGCATAGCACAGGGAGATCAGCTAGGTGGTATGTGACTGCCTAGAGGGGTGGGATAGGGAGGGTGGGAGGGAGGGAGACACAGGAGGGAAAAGAAATGGGAACATGTGTATATGTATAACTGATTCACTTTGTTATAAAGCAGAAACTAACACACCATTGTAAAGCAATTATACTCCAATAAAGATGTTTTTAAAAAAAGCACTGATAACATACAGGCCATATTCTTAAACTCCAATAACATTTAGGTACAATTAATAATACATTTAAAAAATCATAATAACATATGCTAGAAAATACCTATAAATTTAGAAATAAAGAAACATAGGTCACAGGTAAAAGAAGATAGATATATAAAATATAAAATATTTAGATATAAACAATGATAGCAAAGTTACACTTAAAAATTATGAGACATGCATTAAAACAATAATTAGAGCAAACTTTATAGCCTTAAGAGCTTATAGTAGGAAAAAAGAAAGGTTAAAATTTTACAAAGTAGCCAGTCAATTTAAGAAGTTAGAAATAGAGCAACAGAATAAAAACACAGTCGGAGAATAATAAAAATAATTGAAATTAATAAAACAAACTACACAGAGTGTCAACAACATCAAAGACTGTTGAAAGGCTAATAATACTGACAAACCTCTGGGAAAATATATACAAAAATAGTTCTGAGAATGAAAAAGTTTAATAGTTACAGATGCAAAACATGAAAAAGATGATAGAATATTATTAAGTTTATGCTAAAAATCTGAAAATTTGTTAGACATGAATAAATTCTTAAAAAGTATAACTTACTGAGGGAGGGACCTTCAAGATGGCAGAGGAGTAAGACGTGGAGATCACCTTCTTCCCCCAAAATACATCAAAAATACATCTACCTGTGGAACAACTCCTACAGAACACCTACTGAATGCTGGCAGAAGACCTCAGACTTCCCAGAAGGCAGGAAAATCCCCACATAACTGGGTAGGGCAAAAGAAAAGGGAAAAAACAGAGACAAAAGCATAAGGATGGGACCCTGCACCTCTGGGAGAGAGCTGTGAAGGAAGAAAAGTTTCCACACACTAGGAAGCCCCTTCATTGGTGGAGACAGGGGGTGCATGCGTGGGAAGCTTTGGAGCCATGGAGGAGAGCACAGCAACAGGAGTACAGAGGGCAAAGTTGAGAGATTCCTGCACAGAGGATCAGTGCCGACCAGCACTCAGTGGCCTGAGAGGCTTGTCTGCTCACCCGCTGTGGCAGGTAGTGGCTGGAAGCTCAGGCTTGGTCTTCAGAGGTCAGCCTGCAGGGAGAGAACTGGGGTTGTCTGGGTGAACACAGCCTGAAGGGGGCTAGTGTGCCACAGCTAACCAGGAGGGAGTCTGAGAAAAAGTCTGGGCCTGCAGAAGAGCAAGAGACAATTGTTTTGGGTGAGTGAGGAGAGGGGATTCCTTCCCTGTCTGCCCACAGAAGATAGAGCACTGCCTAAACGAGCTCCAGAGAAAGGCTCAAGCCACAGCTATCAGCTTGGACAACAGAGATGGGCATGAAATGCTAAGGCTGCTGCTGCAACCACCAAAAATCTGTGTGCAAGCCCAGGTTACTATCCATAGCCCCCAGGGAGCCTGTGCAGCCTGCCATTGCCAGGGTCCCATGATCCAGAGATAAGTTCCCTGGAAGAACAAACTGTGCGCCTGAGGCTGTTGCAAACTCACCCCGGCCTCTGTCACCACAGGCTTGCTCCACATTCCAATTATAACTACTGTAACCCACTCTCACCCAGCATGAGTGAGCCAGAACCCCCTAATCAACAACTGCTTTAACCCCGTCCTGTCTGGGTGGGAACAGAAGCCTGAGGGCAACCTACATGCAGAGGCAAGGCCAAATGCAAAGCTGAACCCCAGGAGCTGTGTGAAAAACAAGAGAAAGGGAAATTTCTCTGTGCAGCCTCAGGAGCAGTGGATTAAATCCCCACAATCAACTTGAGGTACACTACATCACTGGAATACCTGAATAGATAACAAATCAACCCAAAATTGAAGTGGTGCACTTTGGAACAAATGTAGGCATGGGGTTTGCTGTCAGCAACTGAAGTATTTCTGATTTTTATGTTTATCTTAGTATAGTTTTAGCACTTGTTATCATTGGTGGATTTGTTTAATGGTTTGGTTGCTCTCTTCTTTTTATTTTATTTTTTATTTTTTTAATTTTATTTTTTATTTTTTATTTTTTTTTGCGGTATGCGGGCCTCTCACTGTTGTGGTCTCTCCCGTTGTGGAGCACAGGCTCCGGACGCACAGGCCTAGCGGCCATGGCTCACGGGCTTAGTTGCTCCGCGGCATGTGGGAACTTCCTGGACCAGGGCACGAACCCGTGTCTCCTGCATCGGCAGGCGGATTCTCAACCACTGCGCCACCAGGGAAGCCCTTCTTTTTATTTTTTAATTATTATTTTAAAGTTTTTTATTTTAATTATTTTTTTAAAATTTTATTTAATAAATTTATTTTATTTTATGTCTTTTTTTCCTCCTTTTTCATCAGAGCTGTGTAGCTAACAGGGTTTGGTGTTCTGGCAGGGTGCCAGGCCTGAGCGTCTGAGGAGGGAGAGCCGATTTCAGCATATTGGACCAGCAGGGAGCTCGGGGACCCAAGTAATGTCAATTGGGGAGAGCTCTCCCAGAGATCCCTGTCTCAGGGTTAAGACCAAGCTCCACCCAACGACCAGCAAGCACCAGTGCTGGATGTCCCATGCCAAACACATAGCAACACAGGAACACAACACCATGCACTAGCAGAGAGGTTGCTAAAATCATAATAAGGTCACAGACACATCAAAACACACCACTGGATTCAGCCCTGCCCAGGAGAAAGACAAGATCCAGCCCCACAAACCACAAGACAGGAAGCAGTCCTATCCACAAGGAAGACTACACAACCCACTGAACAAAACTTACACACTGCAGGCAGACACAAAAAAACACAGAAACTATGAACATGCAGCCTGCGAAAAGGAGACCCCAAACACAGTAAGTTAAGCAAAATGGGAAGACAGAGAAATATACAGAAGATGAAGGAGCAAGGTAAAAACCCACCAGACCAAACAAATGAAGAAGAAATGGGCAGTCTACCCTAAAAAGAATTCAGAATAATGATAGTAAAGCTGATCCAAAGTCTTGGAAATGGAATGGAGAAGATACAGGAAACATTAAACAAGGACCAAGAAGAAGTTAAGAGCAAATAAACAATGATGAACAACACAATAAATGAAATCAAAACTTGTCTAGAAGGAATCAATAGCAGAATAACTGAGGCAGAAGAACAGATAAGTGACCTGGAAGATAAAATAGTGGAAATAACTACAGCAGAGCAGAATAAAGTAAAAAGAATGAAAAGAATTGAAGACAGAGTCAGAGACAACTGGGACAACGTTAAATGCACCAACATTCAAATTATAGGGGTCCCAGAAGAAGAAGAGAGAAAGAAAGGGACTGAGAAAATATTTGAAGAGATTATAGTTGAAATCTTCCCTACCATGGGATGGAAATAGTCAATCAAGTCCAGGAAGCGCAGAGAGTCCCATAGAGGATAAGTACAATGAGAAACATGCCAAGACACATATTAATCAAACTATTAAAAATTAAGTACAAAGAAAAAATATTAAAAGCAGCAAGGGAAAAGCAACAAATAAAATACAAGGGAATTCCCATAAGGTTAACAGCTGATCTTTCATCAGAAACTCTGCAAAGAAAAGGGAGTGGCAGGACATATTTAAGGTGATGAAAGGGAAAAGCCTACAATAAAGGTTACTCTAACCAGCAATGATCTCATTCAGATTTGATAGAGAAATTAAGACCTTTACAGATAAGCAAAACTTAAGAGAATTCAACACTCCCAAACCAGGTTTACAACAAATGCTAAAGGAACTTCTCTAGGAAGGAAACACAAGAAAAGCAAAAGACCTACAAACATGAACACAGAACAATTAAGAAAATGGTAATAGGAATATACATATCGATAATTACCTTAAATATGAGTGGATTAAATGTTCCAACCAAAAGACATAGACTGGCTGAATGGATACAAAAATAAGACCCATATATATACTGTCTACAAGAGACCCACTTCAGACTTAGGGACACATACAGACTGAAAGTGAGAGGATGGAAAAGATATTCCATGCAAATGGAAATGAAAAGAAAGCTGAAGTAGCAATATTCATATAAAGTAGACTTTAAAATAAAGTATATTACAAAAGACAAAGAAGGACACTACACAATGCTCAAGGGATCGATCCAAGAAGAAGACATAACAATTGCAAATATTGATGCTCCCATCATAGGAGCACTTCAATACGTAAGGCAAATGCTAACAGTCATAAAAGGGGAAATCGACAGTAACACAATAATAATAGGGGACTATAACACACTACTTTGACCAATGGACAGATCATCCAAAATGAAAATAAATAAGGACACACAAGCTTTAAATGACACATTAAACAAAATGGACTTAATTGATATTTAAAGGAGATTCCATCCAAAAACAACAGAATAAACTTTCTTCTCAAGAACTCATGGAACATTTTCCAGGATAGATCATATCTTGGGTCAAAAATCAAGCCTTGGTAAATTTAAGAAAATTGAAAATGTATCAAATATATTTTCTGACCTCAAAGCATGAGACTAGATATCAATTACAGGAAAAACAACTGTAAAAAATAAAAACACATGGAGGCTCAACAATGCACTACTAAATAACAAAGAGATCACTGAAGAAATCAAGAGGAAATCAAAAAATACCTAAAACAAGTGACAATGGAAACATGATGAGCTAAAATCTATGGGATACAGCAAAAGCAGTTCTAAGAGGGAAACTTATAGCAATGCAATCCTACGTCAATAAATAAGAAAAATCACAAATAAACCACCTAACCTTACACCTAAAGCAGTTAGAGAAAGAAGAACAAAAAAACCCCAAAGTTAGCAGTAGGAAAGACATCATAAAATTCAGATCAGAAATTAATGAAAAAGAAATGAAGAAAACAATAGCAAAGATCAATAAAACTAAAATCTGGTACTTTGAGAAGATAAACAAAATTGATAAACCACTAGCCAGATTCATCAAGAAAAGAAGGGAGAAGACTCAAATCAAAAGAACTAGAAATGAAAAAGGAGAAGTAACAAATGACACTATAGAAATACAAAGAATCATGAGGGATTACTACATGTAACTATATGCCAATAAAATGGAAAAATTCTTAGAAAAGCACAACATTCCGAGTCAGAACGAGGAAAAATTGAAAATATAAACAGAAAAATCACAGGTACTGAAATTGAAACTGTGATTTAAAATCTTCCAACAAACAAAAGCCAAGGATCAGATGGCTTCACAGGTGAATTCTATCAAACATTTAGAGAAGAGCTAAGACTTATCCTTCTCTAACACTTCCAAATATAGCAGAGGGAGGAACGCACCCAAACACATTCTACAAGGCCACCATCACTCTGATACCAAAACCAGGCAAAGGTGTCACAAAGAAAGAAAATTACAGGCCTGTATCACTGATGAACATAGATGCAAAAATCCACAACAAAATACTAGCAAGCTGAAACCAACAGCACATTAAGAGGATCATACATCATGATTAAGTACGGTTTGTCCCAGGAATGCAAGCATTCTTCAATATATGCAAATCAAACAATGTGACACCATATTAACAAATTAAGAGATTAAAACAATATGATTATCTCAATAGATGCGGAAAAAGCTTTTAACAAAATTCAACACCCATTTATGATAAATACTCTCAGAAAGTAGGCATACAGGGAACTTACCTCAACATAATAAAGGCCATACATGACAAACCCACAGTCAACATAATTCTCAATGGTGAAAAACTGAAAACATTTCCTCTAAAATCAGGAACAAGGAAAGGTTTTCCACTCTCACCACCATTGTTCAACATAGATTTGGAACTTTTATGTACAGCAATAAGAGAAGAAAAAGAAATGAAAGGAATCCAAATCAGAAAAGAAATAAAGCTGTCACTGTCTGCAGATAACATGACACTATACATACAGAATCCTAAAGATACCACCAGAAAACTATTAGAACTAATCAATGAATTTGATAAAGTAGCAGGAATCAAAATTAATGTACAGAAATCTCTTGCATTCCTATACACTGATGATGAAAAATCTGAATGAGAAATTAAGGAAACAATCACATTTCATATTGCAATGAAAAGAACAAAATACCTAGGATTAAACCTACCTGAAGAGACAAAAGACCTGTATGCAGAAAACTATAAAACACTGATGAGAGAAATTAAAGATGATATAAACACATGGGGAGATATACCATGATCTTGGATTGGGAGAATCAACATTGTACAAATGACTATACAACACAAAGCAATCTACAGTTTCAATGCAATCCCTATCAAACTACCAATGGCATTTTTCACAGAACTAGAACACAAATTTTTAAAATTTGTGTAGAAACACAAAAGACCCCGAAGAGCCATAGCAATCTTGAGAAAGTAAAAGGGAGCTGGAGTAATCAGGCTCCTTGACTTTAGACTATACTACAGAGCTACAGTCATGGTACTGCCACAAAAAGAGAAATATTGATCAATGGAATAGAAAAGAAAGCCCACAGATAAACCTATGCACTTATGTTCCACTTATCTTTGATAAAAGAGGCAAGAATATACAATGGAGGAAAGGCATCCTGTTCATTAAGTGTTGCTGGGAAAATTGGACAGTTACATGTAAAAGAAAGAAATTAGAACAATTCCTAACACCATACACAAAAATAAACTCCAAATGGATTAAAGGTCTAAATGTAAGCCCAGACACTATAAAACTTTAGAGGAAGAAATAGGAAGAACACACTTTCACATAAATAACAGCAAGGTCCTTTTTGACACACCTCCTAGAATAATGGAAATAAAATCAAAAATAAATAAATGGGACCTAATGAAACTTAAAAACTTTTGCACAGCGAAGGAAACCATAAACAAGACCAAAAGACAACCCTCAGAATGGGAGAAAATTGTTGCAAAAGAAGCAACTGCCAAAGGATTAATCTCCAAAATATACAAAATCTCATGCAGTTCAATATCAAAAAAGCAAACCCAATCCAAAATGGCTAGAAGATCTAAACAGAAATTTCTCCAAAGATATACAGATTGCCAACAAACACATGAAAGGATGCTCAACATCACTAATCAATACAGAAATGTAAATAAAAACTATAATGAGGTATCACCTCACACCAATCAGAATGGCCATCATCAAAAAATCTATAAACAATAAAAGGTGGAGAGGGTGTGCAGAAAAGGGAACCCGGTTGCAATGCTGGTGGGAATGTAAATTGATACAGCCACTATGGAGAACGGTATGGAGGTTCCTTAAAAACTAAAAATAATACTACTGGAGACCTTCAAGATGGCAGAGGAGTAAGACAGAGATCACGGTCCTCCACACAAATACATTGGAAATACATCTACGTGTGGAGCAACTTCTACAGAACACATACTGAACGCTGGCAGAAGACCTCAGAATTCCCG
This sequence comes from Kogia breviceps, assembly GCF_026419965.1. NCBI lineage: Eukaryota > Metazoa > Chordata > Mammalia > Artiodactyla > Physeteridae > Kogia > Kogia breviceps. The sequence goes on along the minus strand of NC_081330.1, from coordinate 75,872,143 downwards.
AAAGGCAAGAAACTCCCCATAACTGACTAGGGAAAAAGAAAAAAAAACAGAGACAAAAAAAATACGGATGGGATCTGTACCACTGGGAGGGAGTTGTGAAGGAGGAGAAATTTCTACACAATAGGAAGTCCCTTCACTGGTGGAGACGGGAGTGGTGGGGGGAAGCTTCAGAGCCACAGAGGAGAGCACAGCAACAGGGGTGCAGATGGCAAAGCAGACAGATTGCCACACGGAATCAGTGCCAATCAGCACTCACCAACCCCAGAGAATTGTCTGCTCACCCACTGGGGCGGGTGGGGGCTAGGAGCTGATGCTCGGGCTTCAGAGATCAGATCCCAGGGAGAGGACTGGGGTTGGCTGCGTGAACACAGCCTGAAGGGGGCTAGTACATCACAGCTACCAGGGAGGGAATCCTGGAAAAAGTCTGCACCTGCCTAAGAGGCAAGAGACCATTGTTTTGGGGTATGCGAGGAGAGGGGATTCAGAGCACCGCATAAATGAGCTCCAGAGTTGGATGCTAGCTGCAGCTAGCAGCATGGGCACCAGACACAGGAATGAAATGTTAAGGTTGCTGTTGCAGCCACCAAGAAGCCTGTGTACAAGCACAGGTAACTATCCATAACTCCCCTCCAAGGAGCTTGTGCAGCCGGCCACTGCCAGGGTCTCGTGATACAGGGACAGATTCCCCAGGAGAACACAAGGTGAGCTTCAGGCTGTTGCAAGGTCACGCCAACTTCTGCCGTTGAAGGCTTGCCCCGCAAACCATATCCATTCCTCCCCCCGGCCCGAGTGAGCCAGAGCCCCCTAATCAGCTGCTACTTTAACCCAGTCCTTTCTAAGCCATGAACAGAGGCCCTCAGGTGACCTACACGCACAGGCAAGGAAAACTCCAAAGCTGAAATGCAGGAGCTGTGCAAAAAAAAAAAAAAGAGAAAGAGAAATTTCTCCCAGCAGCTTCAGGAGCAGTGAATTGAATCTCCACAATCAACTTGATGTATCCTGCATCTGTGGAAGACCTGAATACAAGCTGAATCATCCCAAAATTGAGGCAGTGGACTTTGGGAGCAATGATATATATATTGTTTTCCTTTTTCTCTTTTGTGAGTGTGTATGTGTATGCTTCTTCATGTGATTTTGTCTGTAGAGTATTGCTTTTACCATATTTCCTAAGGATCTGACTGTCCTTTTTTTCTTTATTGGTTTATTTATTGATTTGAATTTTTTCAATTTTTAATAATTATTTTTTATTTTAATAACTGTATTTTATTTGTTTGTTTGTTTGTTTATGTTTCCCTTTTCTTCTCAGCCATGTGGCTGACAGCTTCTTGGTGCTCCAGCCTGGTGTCACGCCTGTGCCTCTGATGTGGGAGAGCCGAGTTCAAGACACTGGTCCAACAAAGACCTCCCAGCTCCATGTAATCAAACAGTGAAAGCTCTCCCAGAGATCTCTATCTCAATGCTGAGCCCCAGCACCTATCAACGAACAGCAAGCTACAGTGCTGGACACACTATGCCAAATAACTAGCAAGACAGGAAAACAACCCCACCCATTAGCAGAGAGGCTGACTGAAATCATAATAAGGCCACAGACACCCCAAAACACACCACCAAATGCAGACATGTTCATCAGAAAGACAAGATCCAGCCTCATCCACCAGAACACAGGCACCAGTCCCTTCCACCAGGAAGCCTACACAACTCACTGAACCAACCATAGGCACTGGGGGAAGACACCAAAAACAACGGGAACTACAAACGTGCAGCCTGCAAAAAGGGGACCCCAAACACAGTAAGTTAAGCAAAATGAGAAAACAGAGAAACACACAGCAGATGAAGCAGCAAGGTAAAAACCCACCAGATCAAACAAATGAAGAGGAAATAGGGAGTCTATCTGAAAAAGAATTCAGAGTAATGATAGTAAATAAGATGCAAAATCTTGGAAATAGAATGAAGAAAATACAAAAAACTTTTACCAAGGGGCCAAAAGAAGTAAAGAGCGAACAAAACCCTGATGAACAACACAATAAATGAAATAAAAATTTCTCTAGAAGGGATAAATAGCAGAATAACTGAGGCAGGAAAATGGATACATGACCTGGAAGATAAAATAGTGGAAATACCTACTGCAGAGCAGAAAAAAAAAAGAAAAAAGAATGAAAAGAAATGATGAAAGTCTCAGTGACATCTGGGACAACATTAAACGCACCAACATCGAATGACAGAGGTCTCCGAAGAAGAAGAGAAAAAGAAACGGACTGAGAAAATATTTGAAGAGATTATAGTTGAAAACTTTTCTAATATGGGAAATGAAATATTCAATCAAGTCCAGGAAGAGCAGAGAGTCCCTACACAGGATAAATCTAAGGAGAAACATGCCAAGGCACATATTAATCAAACTATAAAAAATAAAATACAAAGAAAACATATTAAAAGCAGCAAGGGAAAAACTACAAATCACATAAAAGGGAATCCCCATAAGGTTAACAGATGATCTTTCAGCAGACACTCGGCAAACCAGAAGGAATGGCAGGACATATTTAAAATGATGAAAGAGAGAAACCTAAAACCAAGATTACTCTACCCAGCAAGGATCTCATTCAGATTTGACAGAGAAATTAAAACATTTACAGACAAGCAAAAGCCGAAAGAATTCAGCACCACCAAACCAGCTTTACAACAAATGCTAAAGGAATTTCTCTAGGCAATCAGCACAAGAGAAGGAAAAGACCTACAATAACAAACACAAAAAATTAAGAAAATGGTAATAGAAACATACATATTGATAATGACCTTAAATGTAAATGGATTAAATGCTCCAACTAAAACACATACACTGGTTGAATGGATACAAAAATAAAACCCATATATATGTGGTCTACAAGAGACCCACTTCAGAACTAGGGAAACATACTGTCTGAAAGTGAGGGGATGGAAAAGGATATTCCATGCAAATGTAAATCAAACGAAAGCTTGTGTAGCAATTCTCATATCAGACAAAATAGGCTTTAAAATAAAGACTATTACAAGAGACAAAGAACAACCCTATATAATGTTCAAGGGATCAATCCAAGAAGAAAATTTTAAAAAACTGTAATTATTTATGCACAAAACATAGAAGTACATCAGTATATAAGGTAAATACTAACAGCCATAAAAAGAAAAATCAACCGTAACACAATCATAGTAGAATAATTTAACAGCCCACTCTCACCAATGGACAGATCATCCAAAATGAAAATAAATAAGGAAACACAAGCTTTACATTAAACAAGATGGACTAAATTGATATTTATAGGACATTTCATCCAAAAACAAGAGAATACACTTTCCTCTCAAGTGCTCATGGAACAGTCTCCAGGATAGATCATATCCTGGGTCACAAATAAAGCCTTGGAAAATTTAAGAAAGTTGAAATCATATCAAGTGTCTTTTCTGACCATAATGCTATGCTACTAGGTATCAACCACAAGAATAAAACCCTGTAAAAACTACAAACACGTGGAGGCTAAACAATAAACTACTTAATAACCAAAAGATCACTGAAGAAATCAAAGAGGAATCAAAAATTACCTAGAAACAAATAACAATGAAAACTCAATGACCCAAAACCTATGGGATGGAGCAAAAGAAGTTCTAAGAGGAAAGTTTATAGCAATACAATCCTACCTAAAGAAAATGGAAACATCTCAAATAAACAACCTAACCTTACACCTAAAACAATTAGACCAAGAGCAACAGGGCTTCCTGGTGGCACAGTGGTTGAGAGTCCACCTGCCAATGCAGGGTACACAGGTTCGTGCCCCAATCTGGGAAGATCCCACATGCCATGGAGTGGCGAGGCCCATGAGCCATGGCCGCTGAGCCTGCGTGTCTGGAACCTGTGCTCCACAACAGGAGAGGCCACAACAGTGAGAGGACCATGTACTGCAAAAAAAAAAAAAAAAAGAAAAAAAAAATGGAGAACAAAATACCCCCAAAGTTTGCAGAAGGAAAGAAATCATAAAGATCAGATAAGAAATAAATGAAAAAGAAATGAAGGAAACAATAGCAAAGATCAATAAAACTAAAAGCTGGTTCTTTGAGAAAATATACAAAATTGATAAACCATCAGCCTGACTCATCAAGAAAAAAAGGGAGAAGATTCAAATCAATAGAATTAGAAAAGAAAAAGAAGTAACAACCGACATTGCAGAAATACAAAGGACCATGAGGGATGACTACAAGCAACTATATGACAATAAAATGGAAAACCTGAAGAAATGGACAAATTTTTAGAAAAGCACAAACTTCTGAGACTGAAACAGGAAGAAATAGAAAATATAAACAGACCAATGACAAGCACTGAAATTGAGACTGTGATATAAAATATTCCAACAAACCAAAACCAAGGACCAGATGGCTTCACAGGCGAATTCTATCAAACATTTAGAGAAGAGCTAACACCTATCCTTCTCAAACTCTTCCAAAGTACAGCAGAAGGAGGAACACTTCCAAACTCATTCTATGAGCCCAATATCACTCTGATACCAAAACCACACAAAGAGGTCACTAGGAAAACTACAGCACAATAACACTGATTAACATAGATGCAAAAATCTTCAACACAACACTAGCAAACAGAATCCAACAACATATTAAAAAGATCACACACCATGAAGAAGTGGGGTTTATCCCAGGAATGCAAGGATTCTCTAATACTCACTAATCAATTAATGTAATACACGTTATTAACAAACTGAAAGAGAAACACCATATGATCATCTCAATAGAGCAGAAAAAGCTTTTGACAAAATTCAACACACATTTATGATAAAAACCCTCCAGAAAGTAGGCATAGAGGGAAAGTTCCTCAACATAATAAAGGCCATATATGACAAACCCACAGCAAACATTGTTCTCAATGGTGAAAACAAAACATTTCCAATAAGATCAGGAACAAGATAAGATTGCCCACTATCACCAATATTATTCAACACAGTTTTGGAAGTTTTAGTCACAGCAATCAGAGAAGAAAAAGAAATAAATGGAATCCAATTCAAAAAGAAGTAAAACTGTCACTGTTTGCAGATGACATGATACTACACTTAGAGAATCCTAAAGATGTTACCAGAAAACTACTAGAGCTAAACAATGAGTTTGGTAAGGTAGCAGGATGTAAAATTAACCCACAGAAATCCCTTGCTTTCCTATACACTAATGATGAAAAATCTGAAAGAGAAATTAAGGAAACACTCTCATTTAATATTGCAACAAAAAGAATAAAATACCTAGGAATAAACCTACCAAAGGAGACAAAAGACCTGTATGCAGAAAACTATAAGACACTGATGACAAAAATTAAAAATGATACAAACAAATGGAGAGATATATCATGTTCTTGGATTGGGAGGATCAACATTGTGAAAGTAACTATACAACACAAAGCAATCTACAGATTCAGTGCAATCCAATCAAACTACCAATGACATTTTTCACAGAACTAGACAAAAAATTTCACAATATTATGGAAACACAAAAGACCCCAATAGCCAAAGCAATCTTGGGAAAGCAAAATGGAGCTGGAAGAATCAGGTTCCCTGACTTCAGAGTATACTCCAAAGCTGCAGTAATTAAGAAAGTATGGTACTGGCACAAAAAATAGAAATATACATCAATGGAAGAGGATAGAAACTCCAGCAATAAACCGATGCACCTATGGTCATCTTATTTTTGATAAAGGAGGCAAGAACATACAATAGAGAAAAGTCAGCCTCTTCAATAAGTGGTGCTGGGAAAACTGGACAGCTACATGTAAAAGAATGAAATTAGAACACTCCCAAACACCATACACAAAAATAAACTCATAATGGATTAAAGATCTAAATGTAAGGCAATACACTATCAAACTCTTAGAGGAAAACTTCGGCAGAACACTCTATGACATAAATCCCAGCAAGATCCTTTTTCACCCACCTCCTATAGAAATGGGAATAAATACAAAAATAAACAAATGGGACCTAATGAAACTTAAAATCTTTTGCACAGCAAATGAAACCATAAACAAGATGAAAAGACAACTCTCAGGTTGGGAGAAAATATTTGCAAAGAGAGCAAATGACAAAGGCCTAATCTCCAAAATTTACAAGCAGCTCATGTAGCTCAATATATAAAAAACAAACAACACAATCCAAAAATGAGCAGAAAACCTAAGCTGAAATTTCCCAAAAGAAGATATACAGATTGCCAACAAACACATGAAAGAATGCTCAACATCAGTAATCATTAGAGAATTGCAAATCAAAACTACAATGAGGTATCACTTCACACCTGTCAGAATGGCCATAATCAAAAAATTACAAACTATAAAGGCTGGAGTTGGTGTGGAGAAAAGGCAACCCTCTTGTGCTGTTGGTGGGAATGTAAATTGATACAGCCTCTATGGAGAACAGTATGGAGGTTCCTTAAAGAGCTAAAAATAGAACTACCATATGACACAGCAATCCCACTACTGGGCATATACCCTGAGAAAACCATATTTCATAAAGAGTCATGTACCACAATGTTCATTGCAGCTCTATTTACAATAGCCAGGACATGGAAGCAACCTAAGTGTCCATCAACAGATGAATGGATAAAGAAGATGTGGCACATATATGCAATGGAATATTACTCAGCCATAAAATGAAACAAAATTGAGTTATTTGTAGTGAGGTGGATGGACCTAGAGTCTGTCATACAGAGTTAAGTTAGTCAGATAAAGAAAAGCAAATACTGTATGCTAACACATATATATGGAATCTAAAAAAACCAAAAAATGGTTATGAAGAACCTAGGGACAGGATAGGAATAAAGACACAGACGTAGACAATGGACTTGAGGACATGGGGAGGGGAATGTGTATGGTGGGACAAAGTGAGAGAGTGGCATGGACTTGTATATACTACAGAATGTAAAATAGATAGCTAGTACAAAGCAGCTGCATAGCACAGGGAGATCAGCTCGGTGCTTTTTGACCACCTAGAGGGTTGTTATAGGGAGTGTGGTAGGGAGACGCAAGACGGAGGACACATGGGGATATATATAAATGTATAGCTGATTCACTATGTTATAAAGCAGAAACTAACACACAATTGTAAAGCAATTGTACTCCAATAAAGATGTTAAGAAAATGATATATATATCATAAACCCTGAAGTATTCTTCATGAGTAACACTTTGCTACTATCATCTTTATCAGCAATCCTGAAAAAAATGCAATAAAGTTTTCTTTCTCTCTTAAAAAAAATAAAATGAAATAAAATTACCATATGCCCCAGCAATCCCACTACTGGGCACATACCCTGAGAAAATAATAATTCAAAAAGAATCATGTACCACAATATCATTACAGCACTATTTACAATAGCCAGGACATGGAAACAATCTAAGTGTCCATTGACAGATGAATGGATAAAGAAGATGTGGCACATATATAGAATGGAATATTACTCAGCCATAAAAAGAAACGAAGTTGAGTTATTTGTTGTGAGGTGGATGGACCTAGAATCTTTCATACAGAGTGAAGTAAGTCAGAAAGAGAAAAACAATTACTGTATGCTAACACACATATATGAAATCTAAGAAAAAATTATTTTGATGAACCTAGGGGCCAGACAGGAATAAAGACACAGAGGTAGAGAATGGACTGGAAGACACAGGGGTGGCAGAGGGTTAGCTGTGACGAAGTGAGAGAGTAGCATTGACATATATACACTACCAAATGTAAAATAGATTGCTAGTGGGAAGCAGCTGCATCACACGGGGAGATCAGCTCAGTGCTTTGTGACCACCTAAAAGGGTGGGATAGGAAGGGTGGGAGGGAGATGCAAGAGGGAAGAGATATGGCGATATATGTATACATATAGCTGATTCACATTGTTATACAGCAGAAACTAAGACAACATTGTAAAGCAGTTATACTCCAATAAAGATGTTTAAAAAATTATAACTTATTGAAATGGAATCAACTAGAAACAGAATATCCAAATAGTGTTATAACCATTAGGGAATTTGTCATTCAAACTATTCCCACAAATAAACCCTAGATCCAGACAATTTTCCCAGAGCGTTCTAATGAAGACAAATGCTGTACTTGTTCTTATTTGCAGAACAAATAAGTATAATTTTAAACAACTCTATTCTTGTGGTATAATAAGTAATACATTTGATTTTTATCCTAGTTCCTGGAATATGTCTCCTAAACCCTTGGAATTTTCTGAGTGATAGGAATATCTATTGTTTTTCATAATGATCCCATTTCAATCACATCTGATGCTAATAAGGTGACTTAGTGTGGAGCCCCTAGATGGCTTCAAAATGGGGCTGGTCATAAGAAAGACAAGGTGATTAGAGGATTGGAAATTTTAACCCAACCTGCCAACCTCCAGGAAGCAGAAGAGGGGCTGGAGATTAAGCACCACAGAAACTCTTGAACAACAAGATTGGATGAGCTTTTGGGTTGGTGATCACACTGAGGTGGTGGGAGGGTAACATGCCCAGAAAGGGCATGGAAGTTCTGTGCTCATTCCCATAACTTTCCATAATCATATATTCAATTTGGCTGTCCTGAGATGTATCTTTCATAAGCAACTAGTAACAGTAAACTGCTTTCCCTGAGTTCTTAGAGCCTTGTCTAGCAAACTACTAAACCTGAGGAGGTAGTTGTGGGAACACCAATTTGTAGACATGTGAATAATCTAGAAACTCATTACTTGCAATTGGAATCTGAAGTTTGGGGCGTATGGTATGGATACAGTCTTGTGGAACTGAACCCTTAAAATGTGGAATCTGCATTAACTACAAGTTAATATCAGAAATTAATTGACTTGTAGGACACTCCATTTGTATCTGCTGAGAACTGGATAATTGATTAATGTAGAAAACCCATACATTTGGGGTGAGAAGTGTTGTGGTGAGTAGAAATAGCAGTTCATATCTCTAATAATATTATGGTTTGGATGGCTGCAATTTCAAAACATGAAAAATATGGTATGCAAAATAAAATTGCAGGCCAATATTACTAATGAGTATACATGCAAAAATACTAAACAAAATATTTGCACATCAAATTCAGCAAAGTATAAGAAATGATCATCATGATCAGTTTAGATTTATCTGGGAGAAGAGGGTTGATGTATTGTTAGATACAGGTTAATAGTATTTGCCACATTAACAGATTAGAGAAAAAAATTAAATAGCATCTAAATAAAGTCTAGAAACAATTTAGCTGTAGGAAAAGCTTTGTATAAAGTTCAAGCCTCACTCATACAAAAATAAAACAAAGAAAATATATTTGTAGACTAGGATTAGGAAAAAATTTACATAATCTGATAAATGGGTATAAAAATACTAAAAACATCAAAACCTAAAACAAAACTTTAAACTAAAAATGATAGTAAAAATATATTTAATAGTAAAACTGCTTTAAGAAAATGAAAAATGTGTTCCTACTACTTACCACTTTACATATTTTTGGGGGGAATATATAACTAAAAAATTTATTTTACTTAGGGATTTTTAAACATCTTTATTGGAGTATAATTGCTTTACAATGGTGTGTTATTTTCTGCTTTACAACAAAGTGAATTAGTTATACACATACATATGTTCCCATATCTCTTCCCTCCTGTGTCTCCCTCCCTCCCACCCTCCATATCCCACCCTTTTAGGTGGTCACAAACCACCTAGCTGATCTCCCTGTGCCATGCGGCTGCTTCCCACTAGCTATACACCCTACATTTGGTAGTGTACATATATCCATGCCGCTCTGTCACTTCGTCAAGCTTACCGTTCCCCCTACCCATATCCTCAACTCCATTCTCCAGTAAGTCTGTGTTTTATTCCCATCGTACCCCTAGTCTCTTCATGACATTTTTTATTAGATTCCATATATATGTGTTAGCATACAGTATGAGTTTTTCTCCTTCTGACTTACTTCACTCTGTATGACAGACTCCAGGTCTATCCACCTCATTACAAATAACTCAGTTTCATTTCTTTTTATGGCTGAGTAATATTCCATTGTATATATGGGCCACATCTTCTTTATCCATTCATCTGTTGATGAACACTTAGCTTGCTTCCATCTCCTGGCTATTATAAATAGAGCTCTAATGAACATTTTGGTATATGACTCATTTTGAATTACAGTTTTCTCAGGGTATATGCCCAGTAGTGGGATTGCTAGGTCATATGGTCGTTCTATTTGTAGGTTTCTTAAGGAATCTCCATACTGTTCTCCATAGTGACTGAATCAATTTACATTCCCACCAACAGTGCAAGAGTGTTCCCTTTTCTCCACACCCTCTCCAGCATTTATTGTTTCTAGAGTTTTTGATGATAGCCATGCTGACTGGTGAGAGATGATATCTCATTGTAGTTTTGATTTGCATTTCTCTAATGATCCATTATGTTGAGCATTCTTTCATGTATTTGTTGGCAATCTATATATCTTCTTTTTTTTAACATCTTTATTTGAGTATAACTGTTTTACAAGAGTGTGTTAGTTTCTCCTTTACAACAAAGTGAATAAGTTATACATATACATATGTTCCCATAACTCTTCCCTCTTTTGTCACCCTCCCTATCCCACCCTTCTAGGTGGTCACAAAGCACAGTGGTGAACTCCCTGTGCTATGCTACAGCTTCCCACTAGCTATCTAATTTACATTTGGTAGTGTGTATATGTCCCTGCCACTCTCTCACATCATCACATCTTACCCTTCCCCCTCCCCATAACCTCAAGTCCATGCTCTAGTAGGTCTGTGTTTTATTCCCATCCTACCACGAATCTCTTCATGACATTTTTTTTTTTTTAGATTCCATATATATGTGTTAGCATACGGTATTTGTTTTTCTCCTTCTGACTTACTTCACTCTGTATGACAGATTCCAGGTCTATCCACCTCATTACAAATAACTCAGTTTCATTCCTTTTTATGGCTGAGTAATATTCCATTGTATATATGGGCCATATCTACCTTATCCATTCATCTGTTGATGGACACTTAGGTTGCTTCCATGTCCTGGCTATCGTAAATAGAGCTGCAATAAACATTTTGGTACATGACTCTTTTTGGATTATGGTTTTCTCAGGGTATATGCCCAGTAGTGGGATTGCTGGGTCATATGGTAGTTCTATTTGTAGTTTTTTAAGGAACCTCCATACTGTTCTCCATAGTGGCTGTATCAATTTACATTCCCACCAGCAGTGCAAGAGGGTTCCCTTTTCTCCACACCCTCTCCAGCATTTATTGTTTCTAGAGTTTTTGATGATGGCCAATCTGACCGGTGTGAGATGATATCTCATTGTAGTTTTGATTTGCATTTCTCTAATGATTAATGATATTGAGCATTCTTTCATATGTTTGTTGGCTATCTGTATATCTTCTTTGGAGAAATGTCTATTTAGTTATTCTGCCCATTTTTCGATTGGGTTGTTTGTTTTTCTGTTATTGAGCTGCATGAGTTGCTTATAAATTTTGGATATTAATCCTTTGTCAGTTGCTTCATTTGCAACTATTTTCTCCCATTCTGAGGGTTGTCTTTTGGTCTTGTTTATGGTATCCTTTGCTGTGCAAAAGCTTTTAAGTTTCATTAGATCCCATTTGTTTATTTTTGTTTTTATTTCCATTTCTCTAGGAGATGGGTCAAAAAGGATCTTGCTGTGATTGATGTCATAGAGTGTTCTGCCTATGTTTTCCTCTAAGAGTTTGATAGTGTCTGGCCTTACATTTAGGTCTTTAACCCATTTTGAGTTTATTTTTGTGTATGGTGTTAGGGAGTGTTCTAATTTCATACTTCTACAGGTAGCTGTCCAGTTTTCCCAGCACCACTTATTGAAGAGGCTGTCTTTTCTCCACTGTGTTTCCTTCCCTCCTTTATCAAAGATAAGGTGACCATATGTGTGTGGGTTTATCTCTGGGCTTTCTATCCTGTTCCATTGATCTATATTTCTGTTTTTGTGCCAGTACCATACTGTCTTGATTACTGTGGCCTTGTAGTATAGTCTGAAGTCAGGGAGCCTGATTCCTCCAGCTCCATTTTGCGTTCTCAAGATTGCTTCGGCTATTCGGGGTCTTTTGTGTTTACATACAAATTGTGAAATTCTTTGTTCTAGTTCCGTAAAAAATGCCAGTGGTAATTTGATAGGGATTGCATTGAATCTGTAGATTGCTTTGGGTAATAGAGTCATTTTCACTATGTTGATTCTTCCAATCCAAGAACATGGAATATTTCTCCAACTATTTGTATCATCTTTAATTTCTTTCATCAGTGTCTTATAGTTTTCTGCATACAAGTAGTTTGTCTCCTTCGGTAGGTTTATTCCTAGATATTTTATTCTTTTTGTTGCAATGGTAAATGGGAGTGTTTTCTTAATTTCATTCTCAGATTTTTCATCATTAGTGTATAAGAATGCCAGACATTTCTGTGCATTAATTTTGTATCCTGCTACTTTACCAAATTCATTGATTAGTTCTAGTAGTTTGCTGGTAGCATCCTTAGTATTCTCTATGTATAGTATCATGTCATCTGCAAACAGTGACAGCTTTACTTCTTCTTTTCCTATTTGGATTCCTTTTATTTCTTTATTTTCTCTAATGGCTGTGGCTAGAACTTCCAAAACTAGGTTGAATAGGAGTGGTGAGAGTGGGCAACCTTGTCTTGTTCCTGATCTTAGTGGAAATGGTTTCAGTTTTTCACCATTAAGAACAATGCTGGCTGTGGGTTTGTCATATATTGCCTTTATTATATTGAGGAAAGTTCCCTCTATGCCTACTTTCTGCAGGGTTTTTATCATAAATGGGTGTTGAATTTTGTCAAAAGCTTTCTCTGCATCTATTGAGATGATCATATGGTTTTTCTCCTTCACTTTGTTGATATGGTGTATAACGTTGATTGATTTGCATATATTGATGAATCCTTGCATTCCTGGAATAAACCCCACTTGATCATGGTGTATGATCCTTTTAATGTGCTGTTGGATTCTGTTTGCTAGTATTTTGTTGAAGATTTTTGCATGTATGTTCATCAGTGATATTGGCCTACAGTTTTCTTTTTTGGTGACGTCTTTGTCTGGTTTTGGTATCAGGGTGATGGTGGCCTCATAGAATGAGTTTGGGAGTGTTCCTCCCTCTGCTATCTTTTGGAAGAGTTTGAGAAGGATAGGTCTTAACTGTTCTCTAAATGTTTGATAGAATTCGCCTGTGAAGCCCTCTGGTCCTGGGCTTTTGTTTGTTGGAAGATTTTTAATCACAGTTTCAATTTCAGTGCTTGTGATTGGTCTGTTTATATTTTCTATTTCTTCCTGGTTCAGTCTTGGCAGGTTGTGCATTTCTAAGAATTTGTCCAATTCTTCCAGGTTGTCCATTTTATTGGCATAGAGTTGCTTGTAGTAATCTCTAATAATCTTTTGTATTTCTGCAGAGTCAATTGTTACATCTCCTTTTTCATTTCTAATTCTATTGATTTGAATATTCTCCCTTTTTTTCTTGATGAGTCTGTCTAATGATTTATCAATTTTATTTATTTTCTCAATGAACCAGATTTTACTTTTATTGATCTTTGCTATTGTTTCCTTCATTTCTTTTTCATTAATTTCTGATCTGATCTTTATGATTTCTTTCCTTCTGCTAAATTTGTGGGTTTTTTGTTCTTCTTTCTCTAATTGCTTTAGGTGCAAAGTTAAGTTGTTTATTCGAGATGCTTCCTGTTTCTTAAGGTATGATTGTATTGATAAAAACTTCCCTCTTAGAACTGCTTTTGCTGTATCCCATAGGTTTTGGGTTGTCGTGTCTCCATTGTCATTTGTTTCTAAGTACTTTTTGATTGCCTCTTTGATTTCTTCAGTGATCACTTCGTTATTAAGTAGTGTATTGTTTAGCCTCCATATGTTTGTATTTTTTACAGATGTTTTCATGTAGTTGATATCTAGTCTCATAGCGTTGTGGTCAGAAACGATACTTGATATGATTTCAATTTTCTTAAATTTTCCAAGGCTAGATTTGTGACCCAAGATATGATCTATCCTGGAGAATATTCCATGGGGATTTGAGGAAAATGTGTATTCTGTTGTTTTTGGATGGAATGTCCTATAAATATCAAGTAAATCCACCTTGTATAATGTTTCATTTAAAGCTTGTGTTTCCTTATTTATTTTCATTTTGGATGATCTGTCCATTGGTGACAGTAGGGTGTTAAAGTCCCCTACTATGATTGTGTTCCTGTCGATTTCCTCTTTTATGGCTGTTAGTATTTGCCTTATGTATTGAGTTGCGCCTATGTTGGGTACATAAATATTTACAATTGTTATATCTTCTTCATGTTTCGATCCCTTGATCATTACGTAGTGTCCTTCTTTGTCTCTTGTAATAGCTTTTATTTTAAAGTCTATTTTGTCTGATATGAGAATTGCTACTCCAGCTTTCTTCTGATTTCCATTTGCATGGAATATCTTTTTCCATCCCCTCACTTTCAGCCTGTAAGTGTCCCTAGGTCTGAAGTGGGTCTCTTGTAGACGCATATATATGGGTCCTGTTTTTGTATCCATTCAGCCAGTCTGTGTCTTTTGGTGGGAGCATTTAATCCATTTACATTTAAGGTAATTATTGATATGTGTGTTCCTCTTACCATTTACTTAATTGTTTCGGGTTGTTCTTGTAGGTCTTTTCCTTCTCTTATGTTTCTTGCTTAGAGAAGTTCCTTTAGCATTTGCTGTGAAGGTGGTTTGGTGGTGCTGAACTCTCTCAGCTTTTGCTTGTCTGTAAAGGTTTTAATTTCTCCATCAAATCTGAATGAGATCCTTGCTGGGTAGAGTAATCTTGGTTGTAGCTTTTTTTCCTTCATCACTTTAAATATGTCCTGCCACGCCCTTCTGGCTTGTAGAGTTTCTGCTGAAAGATCAGATGTTAGCCTTATGGGGATTCGCTTGTGTGTTATTTGTTATTTTTCCCTTGCTGCTTTTAATATGTTTTCTTTGTATTTAATTTTTGACAGTTTGATTATTATGTGTCTCGGCGTGTTTATCCTTGCCTTTTTCCTGTATGGTACTCTCTGTGCTTCCTGGACTTGGTTGACTATTTCCTTTCCTATATTAGGGAAGTTTTCAACTATAATCTCTTCAAATATTTTTTCAGTCCCTTTCTTTTTCTCTTCTTCGTCTGGGACCCCTATGATTCGAATGTTGGTGCGTTTAATGTTGTCCCAGAGATCTCTGAGACTGTCCTCAGTTCTTTTCATTCTTTTTTCTTTCTTCTGCTCTGCAGTAGTTATTTCCACTATTTTATCTTCCAGGTCACTTATCCATCATTCTGCCTCAGTTATTCTGCTACTGATCCCGTCTAGGGTATTTTTCATTTCATTTATTGTGTTGCTCATCGTTACTTGCTTCCTCTTTATTTCTTCTAGGTCCTTGTTAACTGTTTCTTGCAATTTGTCTATTCTATTTCCAAGATTTTGCATCATCCTCACCAGCATTATTCTAAATTCTCTTTCTGGTAGATTGGCTATTACCTCTTCATTTGTTAGGTCTGGTGTGTTTTTATCTTGTTCCTTCATCTGCTGTGTGTTTTTCTGTCTTCTCATTTTGCTTATCTTACTGTGTTTGGGGTCTCCCTTTTGCAGGCTGCAGGTTCGTAGTGCTATCTATTTTTGGTGGCTGTCCCCATTGGCTGAGGTTGGTTCAGTGGGTTGAGCAGGTTTCCTTCTTTGGGGGACCAGTGCCCCTGTTCTGGTGGATGAGGATGGATCCCGTCTCCCTGGTGGACAGGTCCACATCTGGGCACGTGCATGGGGAAGTTGGTAGCCTTACTGTGATTCTAGGCAGGCTCTCTGCTAATGGATGGGGCTGTAGACCTGTCTCGCTCTTTGTTGGGTATAGGGTGTCCAGCACTGTTCGTTGGTAGTCCTTGGTGTGAATCTGGGTCTTGAGATGGAGATCTCTGGGAGATTTTCGCCGTTTGATATCACGTGGAGCTGAGAGGTCTCTTGTGGACCAGTGTCCTGAGGTTAGTTCTCCCACCTCAGAGACACAGCCTTGACAACTGGCTGGAGTGCCAAGAGCCTTTAATCCACACGGCTAAAAACAAAAGGGAGAAAAAAATAGAAAGGCAAGAAAGGAAGGAAGAAAGGAGGAAGGGAGGGAAGGAAGGAAGAAAAGATGGGCGGGAGGAAGTAATGAAGGGAGGGAGGAATTAAAGAAGGGAGGAAGGAAGGAGGGAATAAAGAAAGGAAAGGAGGGAGATAGAAAGGAAGGGAGGAAAGAAGGAGGGAATAAAGAAAGGAAGGGAGGGAGGAAGAAAGGAAGGGAGGAAGGAAGGAGGGAATAAAGAAAGGAAGGGAGGGAGGAAGAAAGGAAGGGAGGAAGGAAGGAGGGAATAAAGAAAGGAAGGGAGGGAGGAAGAAAGGAAGGGAGGGAGGAAGAAAGGAAGGGAGGAAGGAAGGAGGGAATAAAGAAAGGAAGGGAGGGAGGAAGAAAGGAAGGAGGGGATAAAGGAAGGAAGGGAGGAAGGAAGGAAGGAGGGAAATAGGAAAGAAAGGAGGGAAGAAAAGAAGAAAGAAAGGGGAGAAGACAGAATGAAGTAGGGTAAAATACAGTTATTAAAATAACAAAATAATTATTAAGAAGAAAAATTTCTATTAAAGAAAATAAAAGACCAAAAAAAAAAAAAAAAAAGGTCGGCCAAACCCCAGGACAAATGGTGAAAACAAAGCTACACAGACAAAAGCTCACACAGCAGCACCCACATACACACTCACAAAAAGAAAAAAGGGGAAAATAATAGTATATCTTGCTCCCAAAGTCCACTTCCTCAACCTGGGATATTTCTCTGTCTATTCAGGTTTTCCACAGATGCAGGGCACTTCAAGCTGACTGTGGAGCTTTTACCCACTGTTTCTGAGGCTGCTGGGAGGGACTGCCCTCTCTCTTTGTTCGCACAGCTCCTGGGGCTCAGCCCTGGACCTGGCCCTGCCTCTGTGCGCAGGTCGTCCGAGGGCGTCTGCCCTTCGCTCAGAGAGGGTGGGGTCAAAGGAGCAGCATTAACGGAGCAGCTGATTCGTGGTCTCTGGCTCACTCAGGCGGGGGGGGGGCATGGATGTGGGGCGAGTCCGCGGCGGCAGAGGCCGGCGTGACGCTGCACCGGCCTGAGGCGCACCGCGCGTTTTCCCAGGGAAGCAGTCCCAGGATCCCGGTACCCCGGCACTGGCAAGCTGCACAGGCTCCCGGGAGGGGCGGTGTGGAGAGTGACCTGTGCTCGCACACAGGCCTCTTGGTGGCGGCAGTAGCAACCCTAGCATCCCACACCCGTCTCTGTTGTCCGTGCCGACAGCCACAGCTCGCGCCTTTTTCTTGAGCACCTTTATGTGGTGCCCTTAGTTCCCTTTACTCGCGCCCCAGGAAGCGAAGAGGCAAGAAAAAGTCTCTTGTCTCTTCGGCAGCTCCGCCCCCATTTCTCGAGCTCCTTTAAGCGCCGCGCTTAAACACCTCTCCTCGCGCAGCCGGAGGTAAAGAGGGAAGTAAAGGTCTCTTGCCTCTTTGGCAGCTCCAGACTTCTCCTGAACTCCCTCCCAGCCAGCTGTGGTGCGCTAACCCCTTCAGGCTGTTTTCACTCTGCCAACTCCAGACCTTTCCCTGGGATCCGCCCGAGGCTCAGTTCCCAGCCCCGCCCGCCCGGGCGGGTGAGCAGACAAGCCTCTCGGGCTGGTGAGTGCTGATCTGCATGGATCCTCCTTGCGGGAATCTCTCCGCTTTGCCCTCCGCACCCTGTTGCTGTGCTCTCTTCCGCGGCTCTGAAGCATCCCCCTCCGGCACCCGCAGTCTTCGCCCGCGAAGGGGCTTCTAGTGTGTGGGAACCTTTCCTCCTTCACGGCTCCCTCCCACTGGTGCAGGTCCCGTCCCTATTCTTTTGTCTCTGTTTATTCTTTTTTCTTTTGCCCTACCCAGGTACGTGGGGAGTTTCTTGCCTTTTGGGAGGTCTGAGGTCTTCTGCCAGCATTCAGTGGGTGTTCTATAGGAGAAGTTCCACTTGTAGATGTATTTGTGATGTATCTGTGAGGAGGAAGGTGATCCCCGCATCTTACTCTTCCGCCATCTTCTCGCTCCCCCCCCTCTATATATCTTCTTTGGAGCAATGTCTATTTAGGTCTTCTGCCCATTTTTAGATGGGGTTGTTTTGTTATGGAGCTGCATGAGTTGCTTATAAATTTTGGACATTAATTCTTTGTGAGTTGCTTCATTTGCAACTATTTTCTCCCATTCTGAGGGTTGTCTTTTGGTCTTATTTATGGTTTCCTTTTCTGTGCAAAAGCTTTTAAGTTTCATTAGGTCCTATTTCTTTATTTTCGTTTTTATTTCCATTTCTGTAGCAGGTGGGTCAAAAAGAATCTCACTGTGATTTATGTCATAGAGTGTTCTGCCTATGTTTTCCTCTTAGAGTTTGATAGTGTCTCACCTTACATTTAGGTCTTTAACCCATTTTGAGTTTATTTTTGTATTTGGTCTTAGGGAGTTTTCTAATTTCATACTTTTACATGTAGCTGTCCAGTTTTCCCAGCACCACTTACTGAAGGGGCTGTCTTTTCCTCACTGTATATTCTTGCCTCCTTTATCAAAGATAACGTGACCATATGTGAGTGGGTTTATCTCTGGCTTTCTCTCCTTGTCCATTGAACTATATTTCTGTTTTTGTGCCAGTACCATACTGTCTTGATTACTATAGCTTTGAAGTATAGTCTGACGTCAGAGAGCCTGATTCCTCCAGCTCCATTTTGCATTCTCAAGATTGCTTTGGCTATTCGGGGTCTTTTGTGTTTCCATACAAATTTTGAAAGTTTTTGTTTTGGTTCTGTAAAAAATGACAGTGGTAATTTGATAGGGATTGCATTGAATCCATAGATTGCTTTGGGTAATAGAGTCATTTTCACAATGTTGATTCTTCCAATCCAAGAACATGGTATATCTCTCCATCTATTTGTATCATCCTTAATTTCTTTCATCAGTGTCTTATAATTTTCTGCATACAGGTCTTTTGTCTCATTAGGTAGCTTTATTCGTAGATATTCCATTCTTTTTATTGCAATGGTAAATGGGAGTGTTTTCGTAATTTCATTCTCAGATTTCTCATCATTAGTGTATAAGAATGCCAGAGATTTCTGTGCTTTAATTTTGTATCCTGCTGCTTTACCAAATTCACTGATTATCTCTGGTAGTTTTCTGGTAGCATCCTTAGGATTCTTTATGTAGAGTATCAAGTCATCTGCCAAGAGTGAGAACTTTACTTCTTCTTTTCTGATTTGGATTCCTTTAATTTCTTTTTCTTCTCTAATTGCTGTGGCTAGAACTTCCAAAACTATGTTGAATAAGAGTGGTGAGAGTGGGAAACCTCATCTTGCTCCTGATCTTAGTGGAAGTGGTTTCAATTTTTCACCATTGAGAACGATGGTGGCTATGGTTTTGTCACATATGGCCTTTATTTTGTTGAGGAACTTTCCCTCTATGCCTACTTTCTGCAAGTTTTTTTTTATCATAAATGGGTGTTGAATATTGTCAAAATCTTCCTCTGCATCTATTAAGATGATCATATGGTTTTTTCTCATTCTGTTTGTTGATATGGTGTATCACGTTAATTGATTGGCATATATTGAAGAATCCTTGCATTCCTGGAATAAACCCCACTTGATCGTGGTGTATGATCCTTTAAATATGCTGTTGGATTCTGTTTGCTAGTATTTTGTTGAGGATTTTTGCATCTATGTTCATCAGTGATATTGGCCTCTACTCTTCTCTATTGCAACATCTGTGTCTGGTTTTGACATCAGGATGATGGTGGCCTCATAGAATGAATATGGGAGTGTTCCTCCCTCTGCTATATTTGGAGAGTTTGAGAAGGTTAGGTGTTAGTTCTTCCCTAAATGTTTGATAGAACTCGCCTGTGAAACCATCTGATCCTGGGCTTTTGTTTGTTGGAATATTTTAAATCACAGTTTCAATTTCAGTGCTTGTGATCAGTCTGTTCATATTTTCTATTTCTTCCTGGTTGAGTCTCGGCAGGTTGTGCATTTCTAAGAATTTGTCCATTTCTTCCAAGGTGTCCATTTTATTGGCATAGCCTTGCTTATAGTAATCTGTCATGATCCTTTGTATTTCTGTAGTGTCATTTGTTATTTCTCCTTTTTCATTTCTAATTCTATTGATTTGAGTCTTCTCCCTTTTTTTCTTGATGAGTCTACCTAATGGTTCATCATCTTTTTTTTTATCTTCTCAAAGAACCAGCTTTTAGTTTTTATTGATCTTTGCTATAGTTTCCTTCACTTGTTTTCAATTTTTTTCTGATCTGATCTTTATGGTTTCGTTCCTTCTGCTAACTTTGGGGTTTTTTGTTCTTCTTTCTCTAATTGCTTTATGTGCAAGGTTAGGTTGTTTATTTTAGATGTTTCCTGTTTCTTAAGGTAGGATTGTATTGCTATAAACTTTGCTCTTAAAACTGCTTTTGCTCTATCCCATAGGTTTTAGGTTGTCGTGTTTTCATTGTCATTTGTTTCTAGGTATTTTTTGATTTCCTCTTTGATTTCTTCAGTGATCTCTTGGTTATTAAGTAGTGTATTGTTTAGTCTCCATGTGTTTGTATTTTTTACACATCTTTTCCTGTAATTGATATCTAGTATCATAGCATTGTGGTTAGAAAAGATACATGATATGATTTCAATTTTCTTAAATTTACCAAGGCTTGATTTGTGACACAAGATATGATCTCTCCTGAATAATGTTTCATGAGCACTTGAGAAAAATATATATTCTGTTGTTTTTGGATGAAATGTCATGTAAATATTAATTATGTCTATCTTGTTTCATGTATCATTTAAAGCTTGTCATTCCTTATTTATTTTCATTTTGGATGATATGTCTATTGGTGAAAGTGGGGTGTTAAACTCCCCTACTATAATTGTGTTACTGTTGATTTCCCCTTTGATGGCTGTTAGTATTTGTCTTATATATTGAGGTGCTCCTATGTTGGGTGCATAAATATTTACAATTGTTATATCTTCTTCTTGGACTGGTCCCTTGATCATTATGTAGTGTCCTCCTACTTTGTCTCTTGTAATAGTCTTTTATTTTAACTATATTTTGCCTCATATGAGAATTGCTCATGCAGCTTTCTTTTGATTTCCATTTGCATGGAATATCTTTTTCCTTCCCCTCACTTTCAGTCTTTATGTGTCCCTAGGTCTGAAGTGGGTCTCTTGTAGACAGCATATATACGAGTCTTGTTTTCGTATCCATTCAGCCAGTCAGTGTCTTTTGGTGGTAGCATTTAATCTATTTCCATTTAAGGTAATTATCGATATGTATGTTCCTATTCCCATGTTCTTAATTGTTGGGTTTGTTATTGTAGGTCTTTTCCTTCTCTTTTGTTTCTTCCCTAGATAAGTTCCTTTAGCATTTTTTGTAATCCTGGTTTGGTGGTGCTGAATTCTCTTAGCTTCTGCTTGTCTGTAAATCTTTTAATTTCTCTGTCAATTCTGAATGAGATCCTAGCTGGGTAGAGTAATCTTCCTTGTAGGTTTTTCTCCTTCATCACTTTAAATATGTCCTGCCACTCCCTTCTGGTTTGCAGAGTTTCTGCTGAAAGTTAAGCTCTTAACCTTATGGGGATTCCATTGTGTGTTATTTGTAGTTCTTCCCTTTCTGCTTTTAATATGTTTTATTTGTATTTAACTTTTGATAGTTTGATTATTATGTGTCTTGGCTTGTTTCTCTTTGGATTTATCCTGTATGGGACTCTCTGTGCTTCCTGGACTTGATTAACTACTTCCTTTCCCATTTTAGGGAAGTTTTTGGCTATAATCTCTTTAAATATTTTCTCAGTCCCTTTCTTTTTCTCTTCTGCTTCTGAGGCCCCTATAAATCGAATGTTGGTGCATTTAATGTTGTCCCAGAGGTCTCTCAGACTGTCCTCAGTTCTTTTCATTCTTTTTTCTTTATTCTGCTCTGCAGTAATTTTTTTCCACTATTTTATCTTCCAGGTCACTTATCCGTTCTTCTGCCTCAGTTATTCTTCTATTGATCCTTTCTAGAGTATTTTTAATTTCATTTATTGCGTTGTTCATCACTGCTTGTTTCCTTTTTAGTTCTGCTATATCCTTGTTAATTGTTTCTTGCATTTTCTCTATTCTATTTCCACGATTTTGGATCATCTTTACTATCATTATTCTGAAATATTTTTCAGGTAGACTGCCTATTTCCTCTTCATTTGTTAGGTCTGGTGAGTTTTTACCTTGCTCCTTCATCTGCTGTGTGTTTTTCTGTCTTCTCATTTTGCTTTTCTTACTGTAGTTGGGGTCTCCTTTTCTCACACTTCAGGTTGTAGTTCCAGTTGTTTTTGGTGTCTGTCCCCAGTGGCGAAGGTTGTTTCAGTGTGTTGTGTAGGCTTCCTGGTGGAGGGGATTAGTGCCTGTGTTCTGGTGGATGAGGTTGGATCTTGTCTTTCTGGTGGGAAGGTTCATGACTGGTGGTGTGTTTTGGGGTGTATGTGTCCTTATTAAGATTTTAGGCAGGCTCTCTTCTATTGGATGAGGCTGTGTCCCTGTGTTGCTAGTTGTTGGGCACAGGGTGTCCAGCACTGTAGCTTGCTGGCCTTTGAGTGAAGCTGGGTCTTAGTGTTGAGGTGGAGATCTCCAGGAGATTTTCACCATTTGATATTACATGGATCTTGGAGGTCTCTTGTGTACAAGTGTCCTGAAGTTGGCTCTGCCACCTCAGAGGCACAGCCCTGATGCCTGACTGGAGCATGAAGAGTCTTTCATGCACACAGCTCAGAATAAAAGGGAGAGGAAATAGAAAGAAAGAGGATAAAATAGAATAAAGCAGGATAAATAAAATAAAGTTATTAAAATAAAAAATAATTATTATGAAAAAAATTTTAAACAGTAAAAAAAAAGAAAAAAAAACCGGACTGACAGAATCCTAGGACAAATGGTGGAAGCAAAGTTATACAGACAAAATCTCACACAAAAGCATACACATACAGACTCACAAAAAGAGGAAAGGGAGAAAAAATAATATATCTTGCTCCCAAAGTCCACCTCCTCAATTTGGGATGATTGGTTGTCTATTCAGGTATTCCACAGATGCAGGGTACATCAAGTTGATTGTGGAGATTTAATCCGCTGCTCCTGAGGCTGCTGGGAGAAATTTCCCTTTCTCTTCTTTGTTTGCACAGCTTCTGGGTTTCAGCTTTTTATTTGGACCCACCTTTCTGTGTAGGTCACCTGAGGGCTTCTGTTCTTCGCTCCGACAGGACGGGATTAAAGGAGCACCTGATTTAGGTGCTCTGGCTCACTCAGGCCAGGGAGAGGGAGTAGTACGGATGCGGGGAGAACCTGCAATGGTAGAGGCCAGCATGATGTTGCACCAGCCTGATGTGTGCCATACATTCTCCTGGGCAAGTTGTCCCTGGATAGTGGGACACTGGCAGTGGCAGGCTGCACAGGCTCCTGAGAGGGGAGGTCTGGATAGTGACCATTGTTTGCACACAGGCTTCTTGGTGGCTGAAGCAGCAGCCTTAGCATCTCATGCCCGTCTCTGGGGTATGTACTGATAGCCGTGGCTCACGCCCATCTCTGAGCTCCTTTAAGCAGCACTCTTATACCCTCTCCTATCACACCAGGAAACAAAGAGGCAAGAAAATGTCTCTTGCCTCTTCGGCAGGTCCACACTTTTTCCCGGACTCGCCCCCACCTCTCCATGGTGCACTAGCCTCCTTCAGGCTGTATTCACTCAGCAAACCCCAGTCCTCTCCCTGGGATCCAAGTGAAGACTGAGCCTGAGTTCCCGGTCCCCGCCTATCCCAGTGGATGAGCAGACAAGCCTCTCAGGCTGGTGATTGCTGGTTGGCACCGATCCTCCATGTGGGAATCTCCCTGCTTTGCCCTCCTCACCCTTGTTGCTGCACTCTCCTCCATGGCTCCGAAAGTCCCCCCTCTGCCACTCACAGTCTCAACCTGCATAGGGGCTTCCTGGTATGTGGAAACCTTTCCTCCTTCACAGCTCCCTCTCACTGGTGCAGGTCTTGTCTCTATTCTTTTGTCTCTGTTTTTTTCTTTTTCTTTTGCCCTACCCAGGTACATGGGGAGTTTCTTGCCTTTTGGGAGGTCTGAGGTCTTCTGCCAGCATTCAGTAGGTATTCTATAGGAGCAGTTCCACATGAGATGTATTTCTGATATAGTTGTGGGGATTAAGGTGATCTCTGCATGTCACTCTTCTGCCATCTTCTCCTCGAGCCTCCTGGGTCTTCGTTTCTGTACGAGGGCTTTCTCTAGTTGCGGTGAGTGGGTGACACTTTTCATCATGGTGTGCGGGCCTCTCACTGTCATGGCCTCTCTTTGCTCTTGCTACTGTTAAGATTATCTCCTTGTCTTTAACCTTTGACACGTTAATTATAATATGTTTGTGTGTAGGTCTCTGTTTTAATCTTATTTGGAACTCTCTGGCCTTCCTTTATCTGTATATCTGTTTCTTTCCTCATGTTAAGAAAGTTTTCAGCCATTATTTCTCCAAATAATTTTTCTGCCTCTTTCTCTCTCTCTTTTAATTCTAGGACCCATATACTGGGAATGTTGGTCCACTTGATGTTGTCCCACAAGCCCCTTAAGCTCTATTCATTCTTCCTTCTTTTTGCTACTCTGATTCGATGAGTAGTGCCCTGTCTTGGAGTTAACTGATTCTTTCTTCTGCTTCATCTGGTCTGCTATTGAAACCCTCTATTATATTTTTAAATGCAGTTATTATATTTTTCAGCTCTGTGACTCATTCTTGGTATCTTCTATCTCTGTTGAAATTCTTGCTTTGTTCATCCGTTTTTCTTCTTGAGCTCAGTAACATCTTTATGACCATTATTTTAAACTCTTAGGTAAATTACCTATCTTTCATCAAGTTATTTTTCTGAGGTTTTAAATTTATTTTTAGTTTGGAACACATCCGTCTGTTTCTCCTTTTTCCTTGCCCTTCTGTCTTGGTTTCCGTGAATTGAATAAAACAGCCACTGCTCCCAGTCTTGAAGGAGTGGCTTCATGTTGAAGATGAACGTTATTGTTCAACCCTGCCCAAGGCTTGTGTTGTCTCTCAAACCTTCATGATTATACAAGCAGACTACTTTATTTTTAGTGGCTGTCAGTAGTATAGGGTATGCCAAGACCAGTCAATGTCCCAATAGGGAGGATCTGAGTCAGCCCTGAAATTCAGGCAGACTGGAATCCAGACCCCCAGGCAGTTGTTTTTAAAGTATGGAAATATGCACAGTGCTGTGGGACTGTGAGCATAATCCCTGCTGGCCACCAGATCCAGAAGATATAGAGTTGTCCCCTGGGCAGGAGCTGCAAAAATTGGGGTAGCAGATAAATTTAGAAGCTCCTTTCTGGAAGATACCAGTGACTTGAAGCAAGGAAGAGGGATAGACATAAATGGTATCCACTGGCCTCTGTCCCCAGAAAACACCTTAGTAGGTCCCTAGATGTATGCCAAACCAGTAGCTTTCCCTAAAGGTCAAAACTCTAGGGCCAGAAAATATGTCTCTTTCATAGAAAAACAGTTTTGTGTTTCACTCTGCTGTTTTTGCTGTGCCCTGTGGGTGGTAGCCAGACAAGAACTGCCTCTCCATTATCTGTATTCCCATGGGACCCACAAACTAGCCCTGCTGGCCACCAGAGCAGCAAACAGGGGACTTCCATTGGGTGGAAGACACAAAAACCATAGCACCAGGTATAAAAAACAAGGCACAAGAGGTGTGTAGAAGCTCACCTCCAGGAGATACTGGAAGAGGAAATTTTATAGCAATAATTGCATACATCAAGAAAAAAGAAAGATTTCAAATAAACAGTCTAAATTTACACTTCAAGAACTAGAAAAATAAGGAACTTAGCCCAGAGCTAGCAGAAGTAATAAAATAGCAAAATTAGGGCAGAAGTAAATAAAATAGAGAAGGAAAACAATACCAAACATCACCAAAAGTAAAGGCTTTTTTTTAAAGATAAATAAATTTGAAAACCTGTAGCTAGACTGAGAAAAAGAGAGCAATTTAATAAAAGCAGAAATGAAAGATGAGTTATTACAACTGAAAACACAGAAATTCAAAGAATCATAAGAAATTCAGAAAATTATTTGCCAGCAAAATGGAAAACCTAGAAGAAATGGAAAAATTCCTGGAAACATGCAAGATTCCAAAACTGATTAGTGAAGAAATAAGATCTCTGAACAGAACAGTAATGAGTAAGGAGATTAAAACTCTAAACAGACCAACAAAGAGTAATAATATTGAATCAGTAAACCAAAACCTCCCAACCAAGAAAACCTTAGTAAAAGGTGGTTTCACTTGTGAATTTTAACAGATATTTAAATAAAAATTAATGTCAATTCTTCTTAAACTCTTCCAAAATATTGAAAATGAGAAAACTCTCCAAAACTCATTCTACAAGGCCAGCATTACCCTTATACCAAAGCAGATAAGACAATATGAGAAATGTATGCTAATATCCCTGATAATATAGATGTAAAAAATCACCAACAAAATACTAATAAACTGAATTCAACAGCACATTAAAAGGGTCATACTGCTTGATCAAGTGGTATTCATACCTAGGATACAAAGATGGTTCAACATAACCAAAGCAATAAATGTGATATATCACATTTATAGAATAAAAGATAAAAATCAAATTATCATTTCAATAGATGCAGAAAGACCATTTGACAAAATTCAACATTCATTCATAATTTTAAAAAAAACTCTCAACAAATTAGGTTTAAAAATAATTACCTTAAGAGAGATCAAGATGGTAGAGTAGAAGAATGTGGAGCTCACCTCCCTCCACAAACACATCAAAAATACATCTACTTATGAAACAGTTCTCACAGAAAAGTAAGTGGAAACTGGCAGAAGAGTTCCTATACAACCAACACTGCAAAAAAGATCACCACATAACAGGGTAAGATGGAAAAAAAGGCATCAGTCAGGACCTGTGTCCCTGGGAAGGATCTGTAAGGGAGAGAAGGTCCACACAGGTGGAGCCTCACCTTGGGGAGTGAGCAGATCAACTCATAATCTGGAAATTCCAGTCCTGGGGTCCTGCATGGAGGAGACATGCCCCTTAGCCTGCTGGAAACTCTTCTGAGACAGACATAAGGGCTGAAGAAGCCTAGAATCTACTCTTGAAGAGTACATGCATGCTGACATGCTAACAATCAGGACAGAGAGAGCCTTGCACTAACACCTTCTGCCTTGCTGCACTTCCCTATATGAAGAGACTCACATCCTGGACCTGCTCATTCCACACCACAGCCTGGAATGAGATGAGGGTAAAGGTTCTGTCTAGCTACACAGTGACAGACTGGGTCACATGCGGTGTGATCTAGAAGGAGTTGCATAAACCATTATCACCGTGTGCATTGGGTGGCACCACAAGAATATGCAGACACTATGAGCTGAATATCAGGCAGACAGGCCATAGGAGAGAACTTGATCTATCTATGAAGGACAGTCCAGAAGGCCTGGGGTGTGATCCAGGTGGAGTTGGGGTGCCCATTGCCAGCACACACATGGTGGCAGACAGTTTGGTCACAGGAGACATTGTTAACACTCACAGCAGGCAGCACTACAAGAACACGTGGCATCTAAATGCTAAATCTTGGGCAGACAGTCCTCAGCCAGAAGTTTGCAGTGGTTCATTTCCCAGCGAGAGTGCCCCAACTCTGCCCACTCTACACTGCAGCATAGTGCTAGATCTGGGACAGACAGGTCCTGGGAGAAGTCTGCCAAGAGGCAGCCCAGATATCAGACAGAAACACAGCCACCTCAATTCCTGCAGGTACCATACCCTGACTCCCAGCCCCAGATTTGCACTAGATCTGGGAAGAATAAAAGAGAGAAAAGGATATAAGCTTGAGCTGCTTCTGAGCAGAAATGTGGACTCCTACACAAGTGGTGCATAGGTTTGTTGTGACCCCACAGGGCTTATTTGCTTCAGCAATCACATCTTTGGGGCAGGGCACACACTCAAGGACAATGAAGCCTGATCAAACACGACCTTCAGGACTTCTACTCCAACAACGTGGGAGCAGACCCACCCCTGACAGGTTGGTGACAGCCATGGAGAAAAGAAACAGCCCCACCTCACATCCAGCACAGGTCTAGATACTACAACACCAACCACACTCCTTGTCAATGGGATAACTGCCAGCACACTCTGAGGAAAGACATGGCTGACATCCATATCAGAACAAGATCTCAAACCAAAAACATTGGTCATAGGCAGTATACACAGGGACAACCCAACATAAAAACACCCCTTTAAGACCACAGTAGATAACTGTTATTCATAAAATCGTAGAGACAGAGAAATTTAAGTAAAATGGAAAAGGCAGAGGAACTATTCCCAATTACAAGGGCAAAATAAATCCCCTGAAATAAAAAAATAATGAAACAGACCTCACCATTCTCCTAGACTCTGAGTTCAAAAATGAGGTATTAAAAATGTTAACTTAATTAAGAATGATTATTGATAGAAATACAGATTACTGTAACAAGGAATTAGAAATTATAAAGATGAACCAATAAAAAATTCAATTGCTGAGATAAAAACTAATCTAGAAACACTGAATAGCAGATTAATGGCACAGAATGAATAAGTGGCCTGAAAGATAGAAAAATGGAAATCACCTAATCATAACAGCAGACAGAAAGAAAAAAATTTTTTTTAATGAAATCAGCATATGAGATCTATGGGATAATATAAAGCATACCAACCTATGCATAATAGGTGTTCCAGGAGGATAAGAGAGAGAGAAGGGGATCAAAATGTATTTGAAGACATTATGGCTGAAAACTTCAAAAACCTAAAGTGGGAAACAGATATCCAGGTACAGGAAACACAGAGGATCCCAAACAAGATGAAGCATAAGAGACCTACACCAAGATATATCATAATTAAAATGACAAAAGTTAAAGAGAGGATTCTAAAGGCAGCAAGAGGAAAACAAAAGGTCAGTTATGAGGGAATCCCCATAGGCTATCAGCTGATTTCTCTGTGAAAAATTTGCAGGCCAGAGGGAATGACATGATATATTCAAACCATTAAAGGGAAAACCCTGCAACCTAGGATACTCTACCCAGCAAGATTATAATTTAGAATAGAAGGACAGATAAAGAATTTTTCAGACAAGCAAAAACTGAAAGAATTCAGAAATACTAAACCTACTCTACAAGAAATATTGAAGGGTCTTCTCTAAATAGAAAAGAAGCAGGAATCCGTAGGAAAGGGAAAATCACAATAGGAAAGGCAAATATATAAAAGGATTGAAGATCACTTTAAAAGCCAGTACATAGGCTTAAAATAAATTAAAAAAAATTTAAAGTAATTATAATTACAATTAACAGAAAAAGATAAGCATGAAAATGAAATATGACATAAAAATCACAAAATATGAGGGAACAGAGTGTAAAAATATAGATCATTTAGAATGTGTTTGAATTTGTATGACTATCAATTTAAAGCAAGTAGATATAGTTATGGGTTAATATACTTGAACTCCATGGTAACCATGAATCACAGACATAAAATAGATTCACAAAAATCAAAAAGAAAGGAACTCAAGCATACTACAAAAGAAAATCAACAAACCACACAGGGAAAAACAAAAAGAAGAAGAAATTAACAAAGAAGAACTACAAAAACAACTAGAAAACAAGGATTAAAATGGCAATAAGTACATACCTATCAGTAATTACTTGAAATGTCAATGAACTAACTGCTCTAATCAAAAGATACAGAGTGGCAGATTGGATTTTAAAAAAAAGAACCTACAATATGTTGCCTACAAGAGACTCACTTCAGGGAGAAAGACACACACAGACTGAAAGTGAGGGGATGGAAAAAGATATTTCATGCAAATAGAATGGACAAAAAAGTGGAAGTAGCAATACTCATATAAGACAAAATAGACTTTAAAACAAATGCCATAAAGGAAGAAAAAGACAGGCATTATATAATGGTAAATAGATCAATACAAGGAGAAGAAATTACACTCATTAATACCCAAATAATACACCCAAAATAGGAACACCTAAATGTATAAAACAAACAACAGATCTAAAGGGAGAAATGGACAATAATATTTCGAGATTTTAACAATCCACTGACATCAATGAAAAGATCATGCAAACAGAAAATCAATAAGGCAACAGACGTCCTAACTGACTCAATAGACCAGTTGGACTTCATTGATACCTACCGGACACTATATCTGAAAAAAACCCAGAATACACAATGTTTTCAAGAGCACATGGGATGTTCTCCAGGATAGATGACAAACTAGATCACACACAAAAAAAGCCTTAACAAATTTAAGAGGACAGAAATTATTTCAAGTATTTTTTCTGGACACAATGGTTACTTATTTCTAGTGAAACTAGAAATAAGCCACAGAAATAAAACCAGGAAAAGAATGAACACATGGAGACAAAACAGCATACTATTAGAAAGCTATGGGCCAATGATGAAATCAAAGAAGAAATCAGAAAATATCTCAACACAAACAAAAATGAAAAAAAAAAAACCTTATAAAATCTATGGGATACAGCATAAGCAATTCTAAAATAAAAGTTTATAGCCATACAGACCTATCTCAAAAAGAAGAAAAATCTCAAATAAACAACCTAACCTACTACCTAAAGAAATATGGAAAAGTAGAACAAACAAAACCCAAAGTCATCAGAAGGAAAGAAATAATAAAGATCAGAGAGGAAATAAAAGAGATAAAATAGAAAAGATCAATATAAAGAAGAGCTGGGTTTTTGAAAAGGTAAACAAAATTGGCAAACCTCTAGCTAGGCTCACCAAGAAGAAAAGTGAGAAGACCCAAATAAATAAATTAAGAAATGAAAAAGAAGAATTAACAACCAACCAATACCACAGAATACAAAAAATCATAAGAAAATAATATAAATGGTTATATGCCAAAAAATTGGACAACCTAGAAGAAATGGACAAGTTTCTAGAAATATGAAAACTGTCAAGACTGAGTAAAGAAGAAACAGATAATTGAAACAGATCAATTACTAGAAGCAAAACAGAGTCTGTAATTTTAAAACTCCCTCCAAACAAAAATCCAGGACAAGATAACTTCACTGGGGAATTCAACCAAACACACATAAAAGAACTTATACCTATACTGTTCAAACTATTCCAAAAATTGAAGAGATGAGAACACTCTCAAGTTCATTCTGTGAAGCCACCATCAACCTGATACCAAAACCAGACAAAGACACTGCAAAAAAAGAAAATTACAGGCCAATATCTTTGATGAATATAGATGCAAAAATCATCAAAATACTAGCAAGCTGAATTCAACAATACATAATAAGGATCATACACCATGATCAAGTGGGATTCACTCCGGTGTCATAAAGATGATTCAACATATGCAAATCAATCAATGTGATACACCACATTAACAAGAGGAAAGACGAAAATCATATGATCATTTCAATAGATACAGGAAATGCATTTGACACAATTCAGCATCCATTTATTACAAAAACTCTCACAAAAGTGGGTATAGAGGGGACATATCTCAACATAATAAAGGTCACATATGGCAAACCCACAGCCAACATAATCCTCAATGGTGAAAAAATGAAAGGCTTTCTGCTAAATTCAGGAACAAGACAAGGATGCCCAGTCTCACCACGTCTATTCAACATAGTATTGGAAGTCCTAGCCACAGCAGGCAAACGAGAAAAGGAAATAAAATGTATCCAAATTGGAAAGGAAGAATTAAAACTGTCACCATTTGCAGATGATATGGTATACTATACAGAGAACCCTAAGGATCCCCACAAAATTATTAGAACTAATAAGTGGATTTGACAAGGTAACAGGATACAAGATTAATATACAGAAATATGCTGCATTTCTTCACATTAAAAATGAAATATCAGAAAGGAAAGAAAATATCCTGTTTAAGATCATGACAAAAAAAAGAAAATACCTAGGAATAAACTTAACAAAGGAGGTGAAAGACCTACCCACTGAAAGCTATAAACCTGTATCAAGGAAAGTGAAGATGATTTAAAGAAATGAAAAGATATCCTATGTTCTTGGGTTGTAAGAATCAGTATTGTTATAAAGGCAATACCATCCAAAGCAACCTACAGATTTAATGCAATCCCTAGCAATTTCCCATGACATTTTTCACAAAACTAGAAAAGATAATCCTAAAATTTATATGGAACCACAAAAGACCCAGAATTGCCTAAGGTCTTCTGAGGGAAAAGAACAAAGCTGGAGGCATAACCCTCCCAGACTTCAGACAATACTACAATGCTATAGTAATCAAAACAGCATGGTATTGGCACAAAAACAGACGTATAGATCAATGAAACACAATAGAGAGCCCAGAAACAAATCCACACACTCATGGTCAATTAATCTATGACAAAGGAGGCAAAAATATACAATGGAGAAAAGACAGTTCTCTTCAACAAGTGGTGTTGGGAAAGCTGGACAGCTACATGTATATCAATGAAATTAGAACACTCCTTTATACTATATAGAAAAATAACCTCAAAATGGTTTAAAGACCTAAATATAAGACATGACACCATAAAACTTCCAAAAGAGAACATAGGTAAAATATTTTCTGACATAAATCACAGCAACGTTTTCTTAGATCAATCTCCCAAGGCAAAAGAAATAAAAGCAAAAATAAACAAATGGAACCTACTCAAACTTACAAGCTTTTGCACAGCAAAGGAGACCATCAACAAAATGAAAAGACAACCTATAGAATGGGAGAAAATATTTGCAATTTATGCTATTGACAAGAAATTAATATCTAAAATATATAAACAGCTCATACAACTCAATATCAAGAAAAGAGATCAACCCAATCAAAAAATGTGCAGAAGACCTACATAGACATTTTTCCAAAGAAGACATACAGATGGCCAACAAGCACATGAAAACATGCTCAGAATTGCTAATTATTAGAGAAACCACAATGAGGCATCATCTCACACCTGTCAGAATGGCTATCATCAGAAAATCTACAACTAATAAATGCTGGAGATGTTGTAAAGGGAACCCTTGTCCACTGTTGCTGAAATGTAAATTGGTACAGCTACTTTTGTAAAAGGTATGGAGGTTCCTTAAAACTAAAAATAGAGCTACTATATGATTGAGCAATCCCATTCCTGGGTATATATTTGGAAAGAAAATAAAATCTCTAAACGAAAAGATACATGCACCCCAATATTCATAGCAGCACAATTTACAATAGCCAAGACAAGGAAACAATCCAAGTGCCCTTCAAGAGATGACTGGTTTAACATGTGGTATATATATACAATGGAATATTACTCAATCATAAAAAAGAATAAAATATTGCCATTTTCAGCATCATGGATTGACATAGACAATATTACACTTAATGAAGTAAGTCAGACAGAGAAATATTTCTGATATCACTTATATATGGTCTCTAAAAATACATATGAATGTATATGCAAAACAAAAGCACACTCACAAACATAGGAAAATAACTTATGGTTATCAAGGGAGAAAGGAATTGGGGGAGGGACAAATGAGGAGTATGGGATTAAGAGATACAAACTACTATACATGAAATAGATATGCAACAAAGTTTTACTGTACAGCACAGGGAATTATATTCAATTTCTTGTAATAACCTATAATGGAAAATAATCTGAAAAATATATATGTATATATATATATAATTGAATCATTTTTCTTTACATCTGAAATAACATATTATAAATCAACTATAGTTCTATTAAAAAAAAGGAATTACCTCAACATATAAAGATTACATATGACAAACCCAAAGTTAACATCATTCTTAAGATGAAAGATTGAAAACATTTAATTTTAAAAGTTCAGGAATAAGACATGGGTGGCTACTCTCACCACTCCTGTTCCACATAGTACTGGATGTCCTAGGCAGAGCAATTAGGCAAGAAAATGAAATAAGAGGCATCTGAATCAAAAAGGAAGATGTAAAATTGTCTTTGTTTGAAGATGACACTATTTTATATACAGAAAATTTTAAAGATTCCACCAAAAAACTTTTAGATATAATCAATGAATTTCAGTAAAGTTGCAGGATATAAAATCAACATAAAAAATCAGTAGTGTTTCTTTACATTAACAGGAAATATCAGAAAAAGAAATAAAACAATCCCATTTACAATAGCATCAAAAACAATAAACATATTTAGAAATAAATTTAACCATGGAGGTGAAAGATCTCTACACTGAAAACTATAAGACTTTGATGAAAGAAATTGAATAAGACACAACTGAAGCAAAAGTTGTCTCATATTCATGGCTTTGAGAATTAATATTGTTAAAGTATCTATGTTACCCAAAGTCACCTACAGATTCAATGGAATCCCTAACAAGATTCCAGTGAAATTTTTACAGAAATAGGAAAAACAGTCCTACAATTTGTATGGAACCACTGAAGATCCTGAACAGTTAAATCAATCCTGAAAAGAAGAACAAAGCAGAAAGCATCACACTTCCTAATTGTAAACTATATTACAAAGCTATAGTAATTTTAAAAATATAGTATTGGCATAAGCACATATAACAATTGAAAAGAATCAAGAGCCCAGAAATAAACCCATGCATATATGTTCAACTAACATTTGACAAGGAATCCAATAATATTTAATGCAGAAGATGGCTTCTTCAATAAATGGTCTAGAGAAAATTGGATATTTAAACATGAATGAATGAAACTAGTTTATATCACTCAAAAATTATCCCAAAATGGATTAAGGACTTATATGTACAACCTTAAATTATAAAACTCCTAGAAAAAAATAAGGGAAAATATCCTTGACATTGGTCTTGGCAGTGATTTTTTGCATATAACACCTAAAGCACAAGCAATAAAAGCAAAAATAAATAAGCATGACTACATCAAAGTGAAAAGCTTCTTTTTTTTGCACAGCAAAAGAAACAATCAACAAAATGAAGAGGCAACCTATGGAATGGGAGAAATATTTGCAAAGCAAATATGTGATAAGGGGTTAATATCCAAAATTCAGATGGAATTCATATAATAGCAAAATCATCATCATCTATTCAATAATGGGCCTAGGGCCTGAATAGTCATTTCTCCAAATAAGGTATTCAAATTGCCAAGAGGTACATGAAAAGGTACTCAACATCACTAAGTATCAGGAAAATGAAAATCAAAACTACAATGAAATATCACCTCACACCCGTTAGAATGGCTATTATCAAAAAACAAGAGATAACAAGTGTTGGCGAGGATGCAGAAAAAACTATATGGCACTGTTGGTAGGACCATAAATTGTTATATCCACAGTGGAAAAAAGTATAGAGGTTTCTCAAAAATTAAAAATAGAGCTATCATATGATACAGCAATTCCACTTCTGGGTATATATTTGAAGGAAATAAAATCACTATCTTGAGATATTTGCAACCCCATATTTATTGCCAGATTATTTACTGTAGCCAAGATATGGAAATAACCTAAGTGTCCACTGACAGATGAATGGATAAAGAAAATGTGGTGTAAATATAGAGACTGAAAGATTATTCAGCCATAAAAATAAGGAAATCTTGCCACCTGTGATAACATGAAGAATCTTGAAGGCATTATTCTAAGTGAAATAAGTCAAACAAAGACAAATTTTGTATGATCTCACTTATATATGGGACTAAAAAAAATCTAAATGCATAGAAACAGAGAACCGATTGATGGTTGCCAGAGTTGGGGATGGGGTGAGGAAAATGGCTGAAGGAAGTGAAAATGCACACATTACAGTTATGAGATAAAGTTACAGGGATATACACAGCATGGTGGCTATAGTCAACAATGCTGCATTGTATATTTGGAAGTTTCGAAGAGTAGATATTAAAAGTTCTCATCACAAGAAAAAAATTTTATCTATGTGAGATAATAAATGTTAACCAAAGTTACTGTGGTTATCATTTTGCTATATATTCATTTATCAAATTATTATGTTGTACACCTTAAACTTAATGCAATGTTATATGCCAATTACATCTCAATAAAACTGGGGAAAAAAGATAATATATTGTGATTTAATGTGGAATTAGGCAGTTTCCATATCAATAGGGAATGTATAGATTACTGAACAAATGGTACTAAGACAATTTATTCATTATTTATATATATGTATACATATATATGACTATAGTTTGTTGAGCTTATGCTATGTGTTAGGCCTTTTTTCTATTGTATCTCTAATATTTATGACAATAATGCAAGGTAGGTTCATAGAGCTTAGGTGAGTTGTCTAAAATAGAGAACATTCTGGTCCTAGTCACTGCTGTATCCGCATTGTGTAAAACAGTATCTGGTACATAGTAACTCCCCCCAATTTTTAAAAAATTATTGACTCATGATTATTGTGAAAAATACATTCCATCTGTGCATTATTCAACATTTCCTTCTTAGTAAGAACACTCTGAGTTCTTGTGTGACAGTTATTCCAGTTGAAACAAAACATAGATTTCCCAGCCTTGTATGCAATTAAGAGTGGGCTTGTAACAGAGTTCAGGTCATTGGAATGCAAGGCTCCAGATCGGGCTTCAAGAAATGTTAAGTCAGGATGACTCATATTGTATACTTCTTTCACTCTCTGCCTTTTCATTTCTTCTTATCTTTAAATGTATTTGATACAGGAGGTAGAGTAGCCATTTTATTGTCTTGAGATGATATGGCTAACCATAGCCAAACCGTATAGCATGTTTGTGAGAAAGAGAAAAAGGTATTACCTCCATACAAAGTCCGGGTCAAATTCAGCTTTCACTTACCACTTCACTGGGCATCACTGGGCATCAGTGGAGAGTGAAATTTTTCACAGTCAAATGTGGCAGTCCAGGCTGAGTGGAAGACCGGAAGCATATTAGTTTTCCCAGAACATCAAGGAGTCACCTACAATGGACTTATCACTATGTGAGAAAAATAAAACCCATAATAAAAACCACTGTTTTCTGTTATTCACAGGTATATACAATGTTTAATTTATATAACTATCAGGGCTCCTTGGGGACGGCCATAATGGACAGGGCAAGAAGAAATCCATATCTTTTTCTGGACACTTGGGGAAAAAATGGATTTTCCTGAGGAATATGAAATGCTTATTTGAAAATTGGGGCGGGATTGTCAGGCTTGATTGTGAAAATGTAAAATAAATTATTTCTTAGGAGTTTCCTTCCCTCTAAGATGCTGATAAAGAAAAAAACGTATTGCTGGAATGATGAGCTCTGATAATGGCCCAACAGGTATTTGAGCCCAGACATGTAGACCAAGAGTTTACATAAAGCAGCATCTTTGTGTTTCTTTATCCTATCAGTCATGTCCTGACACTGGACTAAGCACACACAAGCCTGAAAATACAGAGTGGATGAACTTTCCTATTGTCTGCATCCTGCACTTCCTCCCTGTTCTCCCAACTTCTGTCTCCTAGACCGAAGCCCAAAGTCCTAGTACTGACTACATCATGGAGTCCTGAGAGCATAGTCAGTATTCAAGAATACTTTCTTACAGGCTGTCCCAAAGTGAGTGGGACAAGTAAGGCTGAGGGTGAAGCTTGGGATTGATCTAAAAGTCAGTATCTCAAATAAACCAAAATTAAAGCCAAATGTGCTCTCAAAACATTTATCCAAAGTGGCTCATCCCAACCAACAAATATACAGACCATATACTGTCATTAAAAATTCCCCATCAATCCACTCCCTTATGATATACTGTACTAATCAGTCATAGTACTCTCCCACCAAGCCCAGATAGAGCCACATAATACTTCCCAACATGGTGTTCCAAGCAGTCAAAACTAATTGATTTTCCATGAAATGTTATCTATGTGTCACTCTGGGACTGGATAGAAAGGGAGAATCTGAACATGAAGCAGTGAGGTGGTAAATGGGGATCAAGACAAAAGCAGAACTATTAAAAATAGAGTACAGGAATGTAGCCTTCAGAAATCAACTGAGCCTGAGAGGGTACATACAGAAGCTTTGTGGAAGGTAACTGAGGATTAGGCAAGGGAAGGAGAAAACTGCTAGTGTTGCTGGCTCAGCCTAGATAGGAGCATTTAAACAGCGCTGTCTTACAGGAACCTTCAGGAGACAAGGCCTGTGGGGAATGCAAGGCTGAAGGTCAAGTCAGAGAACTGTGATACTGGGACTTTGGAGAAGAGAAAGGAAACAAGAAAAGAGAACTCTAGGTTTCTAGCCTAAGTTTGGTTCAGTTTTCTAGGAGTTTAAACATCCCATCCCTACCTCTGGCTTGCCTTTACTGGACTCTGGCCTATGACCTAAGTGTTCTTATTTCTGCAAAATCTCTCTGAACTGGATCATATACTCTTGGGTCCTTGCTATAAGGCTGTTTCATAAGTTTTCTTCCTTCAGATTCTTTGGGGCCTATTTATGTTGTTTTCTCATTCTGTTTTCAAGCTCCGAGGCTGATTCTGAAAAACAGAATCTGCTCAACTGCTCCTCAGAAGGATGTTTCCCTGAACGGACTTTAGTTCACAAGGCTAACATTGGGAAAGTCCCTATTTATGAGACCACAGTTATTTGGAGGCCCCCCAAAAGCATTCAAGTTTTCTTTTCAGAAACCTGTCAAAATAAGCTCTTTATAGACAGGGCAGCATGCTTTGCTATGTCCCAAACATCTTTCACAAAATGAGTAACCCGTGGTTCTAAGATTAGGTACATTGTTTGATTTTTTGTGCTTCCTCAGGATGGGCATGCTACCCTCCTGGAGCAATTGTTGCCCCCATGCCTAAATTGGCTCATTTGTTGTCCTCTCTTTTTGTGCCAGAGTCTAATGTTTATTATCAGTTACAAAGTCGCCTTCACTATATTTCCCAGGAGGGCTTAGACCCTGGTTTAACTGATTCTCCTGGTCTTAGGCTCTACTAACTCGAAATTCCAGAGGTGGGTATGTAGATTAAGCAATAATAATAATAACACGTGTGTAAATAGAGCAGTAAAGTTTTTAAGGCATGCATGCTTATGATTTATTTTAATCCTTCCCTGTGAAATAAATGGATCAGAGGCTATTATCCCCATTTTCAAAATGAAAAAACTATGTTCCAGAGAGGGGTTATGACTTGTGCAAGGCCACATTGTACAACTATGTAATTCCCACTCTAATGTTCTTTCTGCTCTGCCATGGGCCTCTGGTCCAGGGTAGCTTACACCCACAGTGGGATCAGCTTTCCCCTGACAAGCCCCTATATCCAGGGCCAAGGAGCTGGCGGCCTTAGAGCCCATCTGGTCTCCAGTGGATGAAGCTTTCAGTGATTGGTGACAAGCCCCACCCTCCAGTCCACTCCATTAGGAGCATTCTGTCTGAACTGCTGGAGTCACGCAAAGCTTTGCAGTATGTGAGTATGCAGCAGAAATCTGCTTTGCATTTGCTGTTTGCAAAGCACTGGATTGGGGCTCAAGAGGCATGAGAATGCTTGAGTAGGCCCACACTCCAAGAAAAGGGCAACATATCCAGTGCCAGATTCTTGGAAGAAGACAGGGAAGATGTATTCAAAACAGAAACTAACGAGATGGAAGTAAGTAAGAAAGTGGATCATTGAAACCCAGTATATACCATTTTCCCAGATGAGGGAACACTGAGACTTAAAAGATGGAAGGACCTAGTTGAGGTTCTATTCTAATATCTGACAGTGGTGGGATTTGAAATCAGTTTGTGTGCCCCAAAACTGGTACTCTCACCACTGTACCACGCTGTCATGCTACGTGCCCTCAAAGGAGGGCAAGTAGCATGTTCTTGTTCTTGTTCACTTTCTTCCTTCCCTTGAGTCAAGGACTAAGGTGCTCAACTTTCAAGTTCCCAAGAGGAACTTGGTGAGGATGAAGTAGAGAGCAGTGGGAAAATGACTTTGGTTTGCTCTGCATGTATGATGAGAGAAGATGAAAGCTCCCGCTTCCAGTATGCTCAGAAGGGAAGCAGTTCCTTCTGATTTTCAGGCTGGCTTATTTTATATCACTTTTATATTATTTAATAATTCATAACAAGTGATTAATAATGTGCCTCACTCAGATACCCAAAAGAAGAGATTTCTAATAAGGTGACTCTGTAAGTGAAATAAAGAAAAACCTGGTTTTGGCAAGCTCATTACCTGATACATAAGCTAGAAAGCCTCATGATTGTTCAGAGCTAAATGTCTGGAGGAGGGTGCTCTGGCTGGTTTCAGCTCCTGAATGTGCCTCCCACTAGCTTTGTGAATTTGGGGTAGTAATTTAAGTCTCTGTTGCCTCTGAGGAGGAGGAGAGGCTGTCTATTCTTCCAACGCAGGGCCATGAAGGATGAGGATTGGTTCAAATGTCTCTTCTCCCCTTTGGGCCTTAGCTTCCACATTAGACCATAAAAAGGTGGATTAACTAGTATCCAGGGGCCTTTCTATTTCTGAAAGTTTCC
Organism: Kogia breviceps; assembly: GCF_026419965.1. Lineage (NCBI taxonomy): Eukaryota > Metazoa > Chordata > Mammalia > Artiodactyla > Physeteridae > Kogia > Kogia breviceps. The sequence goes on along the minus strand of NC_081330.1, from coordinate 75,831,611 downwards.
TTTGGGCCTCCATTGTACCATCATACAGACTTAAGAATTTTGAAACAATTTAATTTTAAAAAATTATACAATTTCACTGTACAATGATAGGACAATGTAAACAACAACATAAAAATAAAAGAAAAATCAATTAGAATTTCACTGCTTAGAGATAACTATTGTTAAAATAGAGAGCTATCTACCTTTCTGAACATTTTTCTATGCACATTTATCTATGTTTATTGTGTTTAAATTTTTTAAAAATACAATCATGCCACACAGACTATTTTGAAATCTACTTCTTTCACTTCACAATGCATCATGAATGTTGTGCAGAGGTGGAAAATGCATGCCACTCTTTCCATGTTGTGGATTTAAAATGCAGGAGACCTCTGTTCTTTCTCATACAGGTTCATGCTAGAGAGGGACTTATTACCCATTTCTTCAAAATCTCACTAACTCCCTGTTTGTTCCTTCCCATTAGAGTAGTTGTTAATTTAAAAAATTGGGATAGATAGATAGATGATAAATAGATGATACATCAGCAATGTTACTATACTTAAAAACAGTATCCCTCTTTCCTTTCATTTCCTGTGTCTAGGTACTTCTGACCTTCCTCCACATCCTGTCTCTATAAGATAAGGGCACTAGGTAAGAGTCCAGAACCTGCCATTTAGCTGTCCTCCTAACTCTTTTCTGCCTACAATTGAAGTGTGTGGCAGACTTTCATCCTCATCCATAGAACTGGCTGAGTAAACGTACCCAAGCCAATTTTTGCAGATTCAAGAGAGGGAAAATGTCACAGTTCAGATTCAAACCTGCACTACTTTCCCTAAATCATAGTTCTACATTGAGGGTTATAATAATCTGGCCCAAATGAATAAAATTAGCACTTATTTCCCATTTGGCTAGTGATCTTTGTGTGTTTCCCATTTGTCATAAATCTGGAGAAACAAAAAATATGAATGGCATTCTGATATTTAACAATCAATATCTATGTCAACTACATTTCTACTTTGTCAGTTGAACTGGCTACAGGGTATCTCATTGTAAATATGTCCCATATTTATTTAAACAATTCCCTGTTATTGGATATTTAAACTGTTTCCTTTCTTCTCCAGGTTATAGGATCCATATTCTGAAAATTACAAAATGCTGATAAAAGAAATCAAAGAAAATCTAAATAAATGAAAGAAAAACCATGTTCATGGGTTGGAAGAAACAGCATAATAAAGATGTCAGTTCTTCCCAAATTGATATACAGGTTTAATACAATTCCTGTAAAAATCCCAGCAAGATTTTCTGTATATACAGAAAAAGGGTTTTATAAAATGTGGATAAAAAGGCAAAGAAACTAGAATAGCTAAAACAATTTTGAAAAAGAGTTACAAAGTGAGAGTAATAATTTTATCAGATATGAAGTCTTCCTATATAGCTACAGTAATCAAGACTGTGGTACTATATGTGGGATAGACACAAGATCAGTGGAACATAATAAAGAGACCAGAAATAGACCCACACAAATATGTTCAACTGAGTTTTTTAAAAGGTGTAAAACAATTCAGTGGAAGAAGAAGAGCTTTTTCAACAAATGGTGCTGGAGCAGTTGGATATTCATGGACAAAAAGAAGGAACTTCGGCTTAAACTCATACCTTATACAAAAATTAATCGAACTTTATCATCAACTTAAATATAAAACATAAACATTAAAACTTTTAGGAAAAAATAGGAGAAAACCTTTGGAATCTAAAGTTAAGCAATGAGGTTTTTTGGGGTTTTTTTGTGGTACGCAGGCCTCTCACTGTTGTGGCCTCTCCTGTTGCAGAGCACAGGCTCCGGATGCGCAGGCTCAGTGGCCATGGCTCACGGGCCCAGCCACTCCATGGCATGTGGGATCTTCCTGGACCAGGGCACGAACACGTGTCCCCTGCATCGGCAGGTGGATTCTCAACAACTGCACCACCCGGGAAGCCCAAGCAATGAGTTTTTTGACTTGACATCAAAGCACAATCCATCAAAAGAAAATTTGATAAGTTGGAATTCATTAAAATTATAAACTTTGCTCTGTGAAAAACCATGTGAGGAGAAGGAAAAGACAAACTGAAGACTAGGAGAAAATATTTGCAAACCACGTAACCAACTGAAGATTTTAGTAGAATTACTTTTGCCATGACAGAACTGACCAAGTCCCCAGAGAAACTTGTGAGCATTATTTAAAAACAATCCATTAAAGACTCTGGAAATAAATGGTCTCAAGGGCAAACAGCAACTGAAGCAATATCTATTCAAGAAGATATATAAAAATTAAGTATGAAAGTCAAGAGACTGTTTGAACCAAGATCACACATTCCCATTCACATTCTGCTACCAGATTAATAAGGTGAAGACTCCATCCCAAATAGCTGCAGCTAAGAACACAGGGATCCCTCTTCCCCCAGCTACCAGTAGGAGGGTATTCTTCCCTGGAGGAACAGGACTTCAGGAAACAGCATTTCTCACATTGCCCCCAGATGATTGTTGTTGAGGCTAAATACCAGCAGTGTTCAGTCTAGAGGTGGGGGTTCCTTCTTATGCCAAACCTCTACATGTGAAATGGAGTCTATACCTTGACTGTGACATGTTGATTATACTGAGGCACCAATAGCTTTCACTGCAGCATGTGAGATGGTGGTTCAACACTAAGAGGAACAAGATGAGAGGGCTTCAGGCTACAGCCCAGTCTCCTCACCACGACTGAGCACTCAGCTCCTAGAATAGGATTGTCACTCATAAAGATGTTTGCCATTGTGGGAGCTCTAGAGTCCTAGCTCAGAGTTTTTGCCTGGGTGGAGAAGCAGGACATAAAACTGACAGCTCCTAATCCCTTCCTAAAGTAACTGACTTCATTCATGAGAGTATGGAAAAGTTTAAACCTAACAGTACTCTCAAACCCAGTGAAGTTTTGGTAAAGGGAATTGAGAGGAAATTCATATATCTAATGAAGATACAATCTAAAATGTAGACTGGCTAACTTGGGGGAGAAAACTAGGAAATAAGAGAGCTGGGGGGAGCTCTGCTTATGTCAGAATAAATATCCAATAATGACCACTGAAACCTTTCCATAAAAGGAGCACAATTTTATTATATTAGTTTCTGGATGAATTTTATGCTCCACCACATTATGTAAACAATAGAGCAATAAAGGACCAATTAGTGGAGCTTAACTGTTGGGTGTTATCAGAGAAAGAGTGGAAGAGAGCTCTACCATTACCACTATCATCCCCTGGTGACTGTGGACATACTCAAGTTTCATCTCACTGAGGAATATCAGAGATTTAAAACTGTGAAAAGTTGGAGGGTAGTAGACTTCACTAAAATAACCCAGCCACTCACTAAACAAGTTAAAAATAACAAGTCCCAGGGGTAGGAGGACTAGTACACAGAATTGCTACAATATATTATATAAAATTTCTAGGGCTTCCCTGGTGGTGCAGTGGTTGAGAGTCCGCCTGCTGATGCAGGGGACGCGGGTTCGTGCCCTGGTCCGGGAAGATCCCACATGCCGCAGAGTGGCTAGGCCCGTGAGCCATGGCCGCTGAGCCTGCGCGTCTGGAGCCTGTGCTCCACAATGGGAGAGGCCACATCAGTGAGAGGTCCACGTACAGCAAAAAAAATAAAAATAAAAATAAAAAATAATAAAATTTCTAGTTTCCAACAAAACAATATTACAAAGAATACAAAGAAATGGGAAAATGTAACCAGAGAAAAAGAAAGCAACAGAAACTACCTGTTAGAGTGCCCAGATGTTGGATTTAAGAAGAAAACATTTTTTAAGTAACCATTATAAATGTGTTCACAGAAAAAAAGAAAAGTTTGATTAAAGAAGTAGAGGAAGGTCTGGAGAAAATATTGATTTAAATGATAAAAAATAAATTAGAAAAAAAGAAGAGAAAACAAAACCTAAAGTCAGCAGAAGGAAGGAAATAATAAAGATCAGGGAGGAAATAACTAAAATAGACATTTAAAAAAACAGAGGAAAAAAATCAATAAAACTCAGAGCAGGTTCTTTGAAAGGGTAAACAAAGGTGACAAACCTCTGGCCAGGCCCACCAAGAAGAAAAGGACCCAAATAAACAAAATAAAAATTGAAAGAGGAGAAATCTCAACCAATACTGCAGAATTTTTTAAAAAAACCATAAGATAATACTATGAATAATTATATGCCAACAAATTTGACAACCTAGAAGAAACAGACAACTTCCTAGAAACATACAGCCCACCAAAATTGAATCAAGAAGAAACAGATAATTTGAACAAACCAATCACTAGAAGTGAAATAGAATCTGTAATTTAAAAAACTCCCTACAGACAAAAGTCCAGGACCAAATGGCTTTACAGTTTTATTTTTAAGTTCATAAAAAGAAGAATTTATACAAATTCCCCTCAAACTCTTCCAAAAGATTGAAGAGGAAGGAACACTCCCAAGGACATTCGATGAAACCATCATTAACCTGATACTAAAATCAGACAAAGATACCACCAAAAAAGAAAATTACAGGCCAATATCTTTTTTTTTTTTTTTTTTTTTTTTTTTTTTGTGGTACGCGGGCCTCTCACTGTTGTGGCTTCTCCCGTTGCGGAGCACAGGCTCCGGATGCGCAGGCTCTGCGGCCATGGCTCACGGGCCCAGCCGCTCCACGGCATGTGGGATCTTCCCGGACCGGGGCACGAACCCATGTCCCCTGCATTGGCAGGCGGATTCTCAACCACTGTGCCACCAGGGAAGCCCTGGGCCAATATCTTTGATGAAAATAGATTCAACAATTCTCAACAAAATATTAGCAAGCCAACTTCAACAACACATAAAAAAGATCATACACCATGACCAAGTGGGATTCATGTTAAGATCACAAGAATGGTTCAACATAAGGAAATCAACCAATGTAATGCATCACATTAACAGAAGAAAAGTAAAAAAACCACATGACCATCTCAGTAGATGCAGAAAAAGCATTTGACAAAATGAAACATTGATTCATGATAAAATCTCTTACCAAAGTGAGTATAGAGGGAACATATCTCAAGATAATAAAAGCTATTTATGACAAACCCACAGCCAATATAATACTCAATGGTGAAAAGCTGAAAGCCTTCCCACTAAAATCTGAAACAAGAAACAGGTGCCCACTCTCACCGCTTCTATTCAACATAGTATTGGAATTTCTAGCCACATCAATAAGACAAGAAAAAGAAATAAAATGTATCCAAATTAGAAGGGAAGAGGTAAAATTGCCACTATATGCAGATGACATGATACTATTAGAGAAAACCCTAAGGACAACACACAAAAACTACTAGATCTAATAAATGAATTCAGCAAAGTAGCAGGATACAAGATTAACATTCAGAAATTGATTTCTTTACATTTCTTTACACTAACAATGAAATATCAGAAAGGGAATGTAAAAATAAACAAAAACAAAACAAATAAACAAACAAAAATACCTTTTAAAATTGTACCAAAAAAAAAACCTAGGAATAAACCTGACCAAGGAGGTGAAAGACTTATATGCTGAGAACTATAAAACGTTAATAAAGGAAATTAAAGAGTATTCAAAGAAATGGAAAGATATCCCATGCTCTTGGATTGGAAGAATTAATGTTAAAATGGCAATAATACCCAAAGCAATCTACAGATCTAATGCAATTCCTATCAAATTACCCAAGACATTTATTTGCAGAACTAGAACAAATAATCTAAATACTTATATGGAACCATAAAGACCCAGAATTGCCAAAGCAATTCTGAGGAACAAAAACAAAGCAGGAAGCATAACTCTGCCAGACTTCAGATGATTCTACAAAGCTACAGTAATCAAAACAGTGTAGTATTTGTCCAGAAACAGAATATAGATCAATGGAACACAATAGAGAGCCCAGAAATAAATCCATACACCTACAGTCAATTAATCTTCAACAAAGGAGGCAAGAATATAAAATGGGGAAAAGGCAGTCTTTTCAGAAAGTGGTTGTGGGAAATTGGACAGCTGAATGTAAATCAATGAAGTTAGAACACACTCTTACAACATGCACAAAAATAAACTCAAAATGGCTTAAAGACTTAAACATAAGACATGATACCATAAATCTCCTAGAAGAGAGCAGAGGAAAAACTATTCTCTGACATAAATGATATCAATGTTTTTTTAGTTCAGTCTCCCAAGGCAACAGAAATAAAAACAAAAATAAACAAATGGGACCTAATCAAACTTCCAAGCTTTTGCACAGCAAAGGAAACCATAAACAAAATGAAAAGACAACCTACAGAATGGGAGATATATTTGCAAATGATGCCACTGAAAAAGGCTTAATCTCCAAAATACACAAACAGATCATACAGCTCAACAACAACAACAAAGAAAAGAAAAATCCAATCAAAAAATGGGCAGAAGATCTTAATAGACATTTCTCCAAAGAAGTCATACAGATGGCCAGTAGGCACATGAAAAGATGCTCAACATCACTAATTATTAGAGAAATGCAAATCAAAACTACAATGAGGTACAACCTCACACTGGTCAGAATGGCCATCATTATAAAGTCTACAAATAAAAAATGCTAGAGAGGGTGTGAGAAAAAGGGAACACTCCTACACTGTTCTTGGGAATGTAAGTTGGTGCAGCCACTATAGAAAAGATTATGGATGTTCCTCAGAAAACTAAAAATAGAATTACCATATGATCCAGCAACCCCCCTCCTGGACATATACCTGGATAAAACTATAATTCAAAAAGATACTTGCACCTATTTGTTCATAGCAGCACTGTTCACAATAGCCAAAACATGGAAACAACCTCAATGTCTATCAACAGATGAAAGAATAAAGAGGATGTGGTACATATATAGAATGGAATACTACTCAGCCATAAAAATGAACAAAATAATTCCATTTGCAGCAACATGGATGCTACTAGAGACTTTCATACTAAGTGAATTAAGTCAGAAAAAGATAAATACCATATCATATCACTTATATGTGGAATCTAAAATATGGTACAAATGAACCTATCTACAAAACAGAAACAGACTCACAGACATAGAGATCAGACTTGTGGTTGCCAAAGGGGAGTGGGAGAGAGAGAGGGCTGGATTGGGAATTTGGGGTTGGTAGATGCAAAGTATTACAATTAGAATGGGTAAGAAACAAGGTCCTACTGTATAGCACAGGGAACTATATCCAATCTCCTGGGATAAACCATAATGGAAAAGAATATTTTAAAAATAATTTGTATATGTGTAAAACTAGTCAATTTGCTGTACAGCAGAAATTAACACAACACTGTAAATCAACTATACTTCACTAAAAAGATCATAAATAGAAGAATTTTCAAAAAAATTTTAAAAGAACCAAATTTCTACAAAGAAACAAATGTTACATATATACAATGGAATTATTACTCAGCCATAAGAAGGAATGAAATTGTGCCATTTGCAGAGACATGAATTGACCTATAGACGGTCATACAGAGTGAAGTAAGTCAGAAAGAGAAAAACAATATCATATATTAATGCATATATGTGGAATCTAGAAAAATGGTAGAGATGAACCTATTTGCAAAGCAGAAATAGAGACAGACACAGGGAGCAAATATATGGACATATAGGGGGGAAGGGGGGTAGTATGAATTGGTAATTTGGGATTGACATATATACTCTACTATGCATAAAATAGGTAACTAATGAGAACCTACTGTATAGCACAGGGAACTCAACTCAGTGTTCTGTGGTGACCTAAATGGGAAGGAAATCCACAAAGGAGGGGATATATGCATACGTATAGCTGATTCACTTTGCTGTACAGCAGAAACTAACAGAACATTGTAAAGCAACTATACTCCAATTAAAAAAAAATTCTTTTAAATAAAAAGGGAAAAAATAGAAAGAACCAAAGGTAAATTTTGGACTTAAAAGTACAATACTGAAGTAAAATTCTTACTAGAGGAGCTCAACAACAGATTTGACTGGCAGAAAAAAAAATTAGCAAATTGAACACAAACTTACAGAGATTATGCAAGCTAAAGAACAGAGAAAAAAAAATGAAGAAACTAACAGAGCTTCAAAGAAATGTAAGACAACATTGAGAATGTTAACATGTACATAATGGGGATACCAGAAGGAGAAGTGAGAAATAAGTTGAAGAATTATTCAAAGGAATACTAGCTGAAAACTTCTCAAATTAAAAAAAAAATTGTACTGGAGTATAGTTGCTTTACAATGTTGTGTTAGTTTCTACTAACACAATGTTGTGTTAGTTTCTACTGTACAGCAAAGTGAATCAGCTATACATATATCCCCTCCTTTATGGATTTCCTTCCCTTTTAGGTCACCATAGAGCATTGAGTAGAGTTCCCTGTGTTACACAGTAGGTTCTCATTAGTTATCTATTTTATACATAGTATCAATAGTGTATATATGTCAATCTCAATATACCAGTCCATCAAATTTATTTTTAAAATGATAACATACATATCCAGGAAGCTCAATGAAGTCCAAGTAGGATAAATTCAAAGAGACTCATAAATAGACACATGATAGTAAAATGCTGAAAATCAACAATAAGGAAATATTGAAAACTGAAAGAGAAAAATGATATGTCTCTTATAAAGGAACCCCAATAAGATTAAGAGCTGTTGTCTCAGCATAAACAGTGGAGACCAAAGGGCAGTAGGATAACATATTCAAACTGCTCAAGGGAAAACACTGTCAAGCAAGAATCTTACATACAGCAAAATTAATATTAAAAAATTAAGGCAAAAGAAAGACTTTACAGATAAATAAAAATTGAGAAAATTCATTGCTAGATTTGCCTTATAGGAAACTCTAAAAAAAATTCCAGGCTGATAAGAAATTACCTCAGATGATAATTTGGTGATTTAAATTTAAATGAACCGCTGTCACTGTTTGCAGATGACATGATACTATACATAGAGAATACTAAGGATGCTACCAGAAAACTACTAGAACTAATCAATGAATTTGGTAAAGTAGCAGGATACAAAATTAATACACAGAAATCTCTGGCATTCTTAAACACTAATGATGAAAAATCTGAGAATGAAATTAAGGAAACACTCCCATTTACCATTGCAACAAAAAGAATAAAATATCTAGGAATAAACCTACCTAAGGAGACAAAAGACTTGTATGCAGAAAACTATAAGACACTGATGAAAGAAATTAAAGATGATACAAAGAGGTGGAGAGATATACCATGTTCTTGGATTGGAAGAATCAACATTGTGAAAATGACTCTATTACCCAAAGCAATCTACAGATTCAATGCAATTCCTATCAAATTACCACTGGCATTTTTTACAGAACTAGAACAAAAAATTTCACAACTTGTATGGAAACACAAAAGACCCCGAATAGCCAAAGCAATCTTGAGAACGAAAAATGGAGCTGGAGGAATCAGGCTCTCTGACTTCAGAATCTACTACAAGGCCACAGTAATCAAGACAGTATGGTACTGGCACAAAAACAGAAATATAGATCAATGGAACAGGATAGAAAGCCCAGAGATAAACCCACACACATATGGTCACCTTATCTTTGATAAAGGAGGGAAGGATATACAGTGGAGAAAAGACAGCCTCTTCAATAAGTGGTGCTGGGAAAACTGGACAGCTACCTGTAAAAGAATGAAATTAGAACACTCCCTAACACCACACACAAAAATAAACTCAAAATGGGTTAAAGACCTAAATGTAAGGCCAGACACTATCAAACTTTTAGAGGAAATCATAGGCAGAACACTATATGACATCAATCACAGCAAGATCCTTTTTGACCCATCTCCTAGAGAAATGGAAATAAAAACACAAATAACCAAATGGAATCTAATGAAACTTAAAAGCTTTTGCACAGCAAAGGATACCATAAACAAGACCAAAAGACAACCCTCAGAATGGGAGAAAATAGTTGCAAATGAAGCAACTGACAAAGGATTAATCTCCAAAATTTATAAGCAACTCATGCAGCTCAATAACAAAAAATCGAACAACCCAATCCAAAAATGGGCAGAAGAACTAAGTAGACATTTCTCCAAAGAAGATATACAGATTGCCAACAAACACATGAAAGAATGCTCAACATCATTAATCATTAGAGAAATGCAAATCAAAACTACAATGAGATATCATCTCACACCGGTCAGATTGGCCATCATCAAAAACTCTAGAAACAATAAATGCTGGAGAGGGTGTGGAGGAAAGGGAACACTCTTGCACTGTTGGTGGGAATGTAAATTGATACAGCCACTATGGAGAACAGTATGGAGGTTCCTTAAAAACCTACAAATAGAACTACCATATGACCCCACAATCCCACTACTAGGCATATACCCTGAGAAAACCATAATTCAAAAAGAGTCATGTACCAAAATATTCATTGCAGCTCTATTTACGATAGCCAGGACATGGAAGCCTCCTAAGTGTCCATCAACAGATGAATGGATAAAGAATATGTGGCACATATATACAATGGAATATTACTCAGCCATAAAAAGAAATGAAACTGAGTTATTTGTAATGAGGTGGATAGACCTGGAGTCTGTCATACAGAGTGAAGTAAGTCAGAAGGAGAAAAACAAATACCATATGCTAACACATATATATGGACTCTAAGGGAAAAAAATGTCATGAAGAGATTAGTGTTAGGACGGGAATAAAACAGAGACCTACTAGAGCATGGACTTGAGGATATGGGGAGGGGGATGGGTAAACTGTGATGATGTGAGAAAGTGGCAGGGACATATACACATTACCAAATGTAAGTTAGATAGCTGGTGGGAAGCTGCTGCATAGCACAGGGAGATAAGCTCTGTGCTTTGTGACCACCTAGAGGGGTGGGATAGGGAGGGTGGGAGGGAGGGTGACACAAGAGAGAAGAGACATGGGAACATATGTATATGTATAACTGATTCACTTTGTTTTAAAGGAGAAACTAACACACTATTGTAAAACAGTTATACTCAAATAAAAATGTTAAAAAAAATAAAAAATAAAAAATATAAATTTAATTGAACCAAAAGAAGATGGCTATAGTTGTACTTATGTAATTGTAGTAGACACTATTAATGCATATTTTATTCATTTTTCTCTTAATTCATTTAAACAGCAATTGTTTTAAATTATATATATATATCATATGTAGTTGATGTTACATATATAGCTGCCTAAAATTATATACTGTACATTGTATATTGTATTATATAAAATTATATATAAATTATATACATTTTTATTGAAGTATACTTGATTTACAATATTATATTAGTTTAGGTGTACAAGAAGGTAATTCAATACTTTTATAGATTATACCCCATTTAAAGTTAATATAAAATATTGGCTATATTCCTTGTGCTATACAATATATCTTTGTAGCTTATTTATTTATTTATTTATTTATTTTTGGCTGCATTGGGTCTTCATTGCTGTGCACGGGCTTTGTCTAGTTGTGGCGAGCATGGACTACTCTTTGTTGTGGTGCGTGGGCTTCTCATTGTGGTAGCTTCTCTTGCTGTGAAACATGGTCTCTAGGCAAGTGGGCTTCAGTAGTTCTGCCACACAGGCTCAGTAGTTGTGGCTCTCAGGCGCTAAAGCGCAGGCACCACAGTTGTGGTACATGGGCTTAGTTGCTCCATGGCATGTGGGATCTTCTCAGACCAGAACTGGAACCTGTGTCCCCTGCATTGGCAGGTGGATTCTTAACCACTGCACCACCAGGGAAGTCCCTGTATCTTATTTATTTTGTATAGTTTGTACCTCTTGATCCTCTACCCTTATCTTGCCTCTCCACCCTTCCTTCACCCTACTAATAACCACTAGTTTGTTCTCTATATCTGTGAGACTGTTTTTGTTTTATTTATTCAACTGTTCCATTTTTTAGATTGCACTTATAAGTGATAACACAGTATTTGTCTTTTTCTGTCTGACATATTTTACTAGGTATAATGCCTTCCAGTTCCATCACAAGGTTGCAAATGGCAAAATTGCATTCTTTTTTTTTTTACTGCTGAGTAATATCATATATATATATATATATATATATATATATGCCACAACTTCTTTAGCCATTCATGTGTTGATGGACATTTTAGTTGCTTCCATATCTTGGTTATTGTAAATAATGCTGAACATTGGGGTGCATGTATCTTTTCAATTTAATGTTTTCATTTTCTTTAGATTATGTACCTAGGAGTGGAATTGGATGATATGGTAGTTCTATTTTTACTTTTTTGAAGAACAACCATACTGTTTTCCATTGTGGCTCAACCAATTTACATTCCCACCAACAGTGTACTAGGCTTCCTTTTATTCTACGTCCTCACCAGCATTTGATATTTGTGAACATTTTCATGATAGCCATTCTGACTGTTGTGAGGTGATATGTCATTGTGGTTTTGATTTGCATTTCCCTGATGATTAGCAATATTGAGCATCTTTTCTTGTGCCTGTTGGCCATCAGTATGTCTTCTCTGGAAAAACGTCTATTCAGATCTTTTGTCAATTTTTAAATTGTGTTGTTTGTTTTTTGATATTGAGCTTTATGAGCTGTTTATATATTAAACCCTATAGGTTATATAATTTGCAGATATTTTCTCCCAGTCAGTAGATTGTCTTATTGTTTTGTCTAAGGTTTCCTTTGTTGTGCAAAAGCTTTTAATCTAAATTAAGTCCCATTTGTTTATTTTTGCTTTGGTTTCCTTTGCCTTGGAAGAGAGACTTAAAAAATATTGCTATAATTTAAGCCAAAGAGTGTTCTGTCTATGTTTTCCTCTAGGAGTTTTATGTCTTGCAGTCTTATAATTGAGTCTTTAATCCATTTTGAATTTATTTTTGCATATGGTGTGAGAAAACGTTATAATTTCATTCTTCTACATGTAGCTGTCCAGTTTTCCCAGAACGACTTATTAAAAATACTGTCTTTTCCCCAATGTATATTCTTGCCTCTTTTATCATAGACTAATTGACCATAAATGGGTAGGTTTATTTCTGGGCTTTGTATTCTGTTCCATTGACCTATAAGTCTGTTTTTGTGCCAGTACCATACTGGTTTGATTACTATAGCTTTGTAATATAGTCTGAAGTCAGGGAGTATGATATCTCCAGCTTTGTTCTTTTTCTCAAGATTGCTTTGGAAAGTCAGGGTATTTTGTGGTTCCATATAAATTTTAGGATTATTTATTCTAGTTCAGTGAAAAATGTCATGGGTATTTTGATAAGGATTTCATTACATACATTTATTGCTTGTTTAGTATGGAAATTTTAACAATTTTCATTCTTGCAATCCATGAACATGGGGCATTATTCCATTTCTTTGTATCATTTTCAGTTTCCTTCATCAATGTCTTATTTTCAGAATACAGGTCTTTCACCTCCTTTGTTAAATTTATTCCTAGGTATTTTTTATTTTGGGTAGGATTTTAAATGGACTTGTTTTTTCATATTCTCTTTCTGATAGTTCATTATTAGTGTATAGAAAAGCAACTTTCTATATATTAATTTTGTATCCTGCAACTTTAGTCAATTCATTTATTAGTTCTAACAGCTTTTTAGTGGAGATTTTAGGGTTTTCTATATATAGTATCATGTCATCTGCCAATAGTGACACAGTTTTACTTCTTCCCTTCCAATTTGGATACCTTTCATTGCTTTTTTGGTCTTATTGCTGTGGCTAAAAACTTCGAGTACTATGTTAAATAGAAGCGGTGAGAGTGGACATCTTTGTCTTGTTCCTGATTTTAGAGGAAAATCTTTCAGCTTGTCACCAATGAGTATGATGTTAACTATGGGTTTGTCATATATGGACTTTATTATGTTGAGAAATGTTCCCTCTATATCAACTTTATTGAGTGTTATTATCATGAATGGATGTTGAATTTTGTCAAATGCCTTTTCTGCCTCTATTGAGGTTATCATGTGATATTTATTCTTCCTTTTGTTGATGTGGTGTATCACATGGATTGATTTGCAAATATTGAACCATCCTTGATCCTTGGAACACATCCCACTTGATCATGATCCTTTTAACATATATTGTTAAATTTAGTTTGCTAGTAGTTTGTTGAAGATTTTTGCATCTATGTTCATCAGGGATATTGGTCTTAAAATTTTTTTTGGTAGTGTCCTTGTCTGGTTTTGGTATCAGGGTAATGGTGGCCTCATAATAAAAATTTGGGAGTGTTCCCTCCTCTTCAACTTTTTGGAATAGCTTGAGAAGGATGAGTATTCACTCTTTCTTAACCAAAAGGTAGATAAAAAACATGATCCAACTATATGTTGTCTATAGGAGACATAGTTTTGATTCAAAAACACAGATAGATAGAAAATAAAAGGATTGAAAAATATATATCATGCAAACCACAACAACAGGAAAACTGAAGTGGGTATACTAATATCAGACAAATGGGCATTAAAACAAAGTTTTGCTGGAGATTTTCCTTAAAGAAAAATGTCAATCACAAAAGACCACATACTACATGGTTCCATTCATAGGAATCCCACTATAGAGAAATATATAGAGACAGAAAGTAGATTAGTATTGGACTTCCCTGGTGGTTAAGACTCCATGCTTCCATTGCAAGGGGCACTTAGTTCAATAGAACTATGATCACTCATGCCGCCTCACCATGCAGCGAGGCCCAGCCAAAAAAAAAAAAATTTCTTAAAGCTACAATGAAGCAAGAAAGGTAGGTATATCAGAAAGTAGATTAGTGTCTGCTTAGAGCTAAGTGGGATAAGGCAGGTGAATAGGAAGATGAATAGGAGGAAATAGTTAAAGAATATAGGATTTTTTGCTTAATTGATGAAAATATTCTAAATTTGAATGTGGTGATGGTTGTACATGTCTGTGAATACAAGAAAACCCTTTGAATTGCTTACTTTATATGGGTAAATTGTATGTGAATTATCTCAAAGAAACTCTTTTAAAAAGCTGAACAGTAAAAAAGATATCCAATTAGAGAATGGGGAAAAGATATGAAGAGAAATTTTACCAAAGAAATACAAATGTCAAATAAGCAGATGAAAAGATGTTCAATTTCATTTTCAGTCAGGGAAATGCAAATTAAAACCACAATGACATATCACCATACATGTACCAGAATGGCTAAAATAAGAAATATTTAAAACACCAAATGCAGACATAGATGCGTCAATCACTCATACAATTTTGATTGGACTGTAAGGTGTTACAGCCACTCTGGAAAATAGTTTGACAGTTTCTTAAAAATTAAAATGCAACCATCACTTGACCCAGCAATTGGATGCCTAGGCATTTATTCCAGAAGATAAAAAGTAAACTTGTTCCCACAGAAGCCTGTACACTAATGACCATAGCATAGATTTATTTGCAATAACCTAAAATTGGAATCAGCCCAGATGTGCCTCAATTGGTGAATGATTAAAGAATCCATGGTAAATATGTATTGTGTAGTACTACTCAGCAATATGTTGGAACAAATTATTTATACATGCAATCACTTGGATGAATCTCCAAGGAATTATGCTGAGTGAAAGAAAGCCAATCAGAAAAGGTTATGTATTGTATGATTCCATTTAAAAAATGTTTTTGAAATAAAATTTTAGAGATGTAGGACAGATTAGTAGTTTCCATGGGTTTAGAATGGAAGAGGGAGCCAGGAGGATGGTAGGTCTGGTTATAAAAGGGCAAGGTGATGAATACTTGGAACTGGATCAGTAACTTGGCTGTACTATGGATACAGGAATCTATACAGTTGACATAATATTATAGAACTTAATGTACACACTCAGACACACACACACAAATGAGTAAAAATCTTGAGAATTCTGAATAAGATCTATAGATTGTATCAATGCCAGTATCCTTGTTCTAATATTATGGAACAATATATCTAGTTTTGCAAAATGTCATCATTGGGGGAAACTAGGCAAAGTGCACAAGGGATCTTTCTATATTGTTTCTTTCAATTGCATATAAATCTACAATTAATTGAAAATTTCAATTAAAAATCATCATAAGATTTCTGGTGGGCCCAAAACAGTCTATCTCACCTACGATTTCAACTAAAATCTCTGGACAAAAATACAAAAAGCGACTATCTGAAGACTTTGAAAAGTTAACAATAGTGGGCAGATTCATGAGGGAATCAAACCCAGAAGAATGATCCCTATGGGAGTTAGTTTACTGGGGTGTTCCCCTTTCATTTCTTCACTTTGTCCTTAGGGCAGTCCTAGTGCAGAACTGCACAGCAGACAGGGAAAGCAAAAACTCTGAAAGAAACATGTCTTGCTGGCAATAGAATTGGGAAAGAAGACAATCCTGAGCCAGAGAGTGTTCTGGTAAGCCTTGTTTTTATTCTTTTTTTTTCTCTGTTTCTCTCCAGGCCCTGAATCGAGTAGCTTCAGTCACTGAGTTGTACTGCAGCAGCAGTGGTACAGTTACCTAAAACCACAAGAGAAGACTCATCTTTCTTGTTGAAGAAAAAGGAAAAGGGGACCCTGTGGTCCAAAGAATGTCTATACAAATTTCTTTTATTTTTTACAGCTTTTTCTCTTAATGTTTTCCTCTGAGGATGGCCTCAGATGTACATAACTGTATGGTGCCATGAGTGGATAAAACTCTGAGAGAAAGACCATCTTTATAACTAGAGTATAACTAGACTGTAGATCCAAGGGAGTCCACATATGTGCCTCATTCTCACTTAAGACAATTGGGTATGGGGGGGGGGATAAAAGAACCTAAAGTGTGCAAAACTGAGCAGCTATCCATGGGCAAGAGAGAATTTGTGGAAGCCCAGCCTGCCTGAAGAGAGTTTCCAGCACACTACCACAATGGGTTAGAGACAAGTTAGGATGCAGGGGAGAGAGAGGAACACACTAAGGCAGACCCCCTCCCCAGGATGACACTTTAAGAGGCTGAGATTTTGGCAACATCAGCATCAACCTCTTTGGCAGAGGAGGTGGAAAGTGGTGAACTCTCCCATGGAAAAGGTGGAAAGTGAAAGTGGTAAGTGACTGCCCAGCTCTCCCAGTTGTGCAGGTTGTAACTGAAGTAACCCACTTCTCTCCAGAAGCTGGTTGAGATGCTGAGGAGGTGTCTCCATGACTGGGGCGAGTGAGGAGAAATGGAAGGCAGCAGATAAGAATATCAAAGGGCATTAAAGGAATATGTTTCTTGATGTTAGCTTCAGGACTTCAGCAGGAACTCTGCTCAGAAAACTCTGGGAGTAACCCACTCAAGGATGACTCCTCCACGCCTATGGGTACCATGAAAATCTCAAGAGCTAAATCCACACCTCTCCCCACTGTGCAGGCCCTTATAATGCTCCTGAGTGCACTCATGAGTGTAAGCTCTGGTAGACACAGAAGAAGTCAGGTAAGAGGCAAGAACCATAGGCAAGAGAGAAATCACAAACATGAGCTATAATGCCACCTTCTGGAATACAAAAGAAAGATTCCTAATAGGCAGCCTGTTGAATTGTAAGAACAAAAGAAGGCATCAAAAATGTAATTAAGGAGTTATCTGTTATTTCAAATGCTAAATCCAAAGCGCATACCTACAAACATTAAAAACATAAAGAAAATATAGTACCAAAGAAAGAAAATGATAATTATCCAACAACTGAACTCAAAGGCACAGAATATTGGATCTAACAGGATAAAGAATTAAAAATATCTATTATGAAGAAACTCAGTGAAGTACAAGAAACCTCAGAAGACAATTCAATGAACTCAGGAATAAAATTGATGAAGAGAGGGAATTCCTTATGAAAAAGATGGAAATTATAAAAAAAAAACAAACAGAAATTCTGGAACTGAAGGATTTGATGAATGAGAAGAATGTAACAGAGCAATTCAGTAATAGGAGAAACCAGATAGAAGAAAGAATTAGTGACTTGGAGGATAGAAATATAGAAATAATTCAGTGAGAAGAGGAGAAAGAAGTAGGATCTTTTAAAAGTGAAGAAACCTGAGAGACCTCCAAGATGGCAGAGGAGTAAGATGTGGAGATCACCTTCCTCCCACAAATACATCAGAAATACATCTACATGTGAAACAATTCCTACAGAACACCTACTGAATGCTGGCAGAAGATCTCAGACTTCCCAAAAGGCAAGAAACATCCCAAGTACCTGGGTAGGGCAAAATAAAAAAACAGAGACAAAAGAATAGGGATAGGACCTGCACCTCTGGGAGGGAGCTGTGAAGGAGGAAAGGTTTCCACACACTAGAAGCCCCTTCACTGATGGAGATGTGAGGTGGGTGGGGGTTGGGGGGAAGCTTCAGGCCCACGGAGGAGAGCACAGTAACAGGGGTGCAGAGGGCAAAAGAGAGAGGTTTCTGCACAGAGGATCAGTGCCGACCAGAACACACCAGCCTGAAAGGCTTGTCTGCTCACCCGCCAGGGCAGGTGGGGGCTGAGACCTGAATCTACGGTTTCAAAGGTCAGATCCCAGGGAGAGGACTGGGGTTGGATGAGTGAAGACAGGCTGAAGGGGGCTAGTGCACCACAGCTAACCAGGAGTGAATCCGGGAAAAACTCTGGACCTGCCTAAGAGACAAGAGACCATTGTTTTGGGGTGTACAAGGAGAGGAGATTCAGAACATTGCTTAAATGAGCTCCAAAGATGGGCATGAGCTGAAGCTATCAGAATGGACACCAGAGATAGGTGTGAAATGCTAAGGCTGCTACTGCAGCCACCAAGAAACCTGTGAGCAAGCACAGGTCACTATCCACACCTCTGCTCTGGGAAGCTTGTGCAGCCCACCACTGGCAGGGTCCTGTGATCCAGGGATAACTTCCCCAGGAGAACACACGGTGCACCTCAAGCTGTTGCAATATCATGCTGGCCTCTGCCATTAGAGGCTCGCCCCGCTTTCTGTACCCCTTCCTAACCCTGGACTGGGTGAGCCAGAACCTCCTAATCAGCTGCTACTTTAACTCCGTCCTGTCTGAGTGAAGAACAGAAGCCCTCAGGCGACCTACATGCAGAGGTGGGACCAAATCCAAAGCTGATTCCAGGAGCTGTGCTAACAAAGAAGAGAAAGGGAAATCTCTCCTAGCAACCTCAGAATCAGTGGATTAAATCTTCACAATCGACTTATGTACCCTGAATCACTGGAATACCTGAATAGACAACGAATCATCCCAAAATTGAGGAAGTGGACTTTGGGAGCAACTGTAGACTTGGCATTGGCTTTTGGCATAAAATTTGTTTCTGGTTTTATTTTTATCTTAGTTTAGTACTAAGAATTTAATATCATTGGTAGATTTCTTTATTGATTGGGTTGCTCTCTTCTTTACATATATATATATATATATATATATATATATATATATATATATATATATATATATTTTCCCTTTTCCCCTTTTTGTGAGTGTGTATGCTTCTTTGTGTTATATGGTCTGTATAGCTTTGCTTTTACCATTTGTCCCAGGGTTCTGTCTGTCTTTTTTTTCTTCTTTTTAATTTTCATTTATTTAAAATAAATTTTTAATTTTATATTTTAATAACTTTATTTTATTATTATTATTTTGGTGGTACGCGGGCTTCTCACTGCTGTGGCCTCTCCCTCTGTGGAGCACAGGCTCCAGATGCGCAGGCTTAGTGGCCATGGCTCACGGGCCCAGCCGCTCCCAAGCATGTGGGATCTTCCCGGACTGGGGCACAAACCTGCGTCCCCTGCATCTGCAGGTGGACTCCCAACCACTTTGCCACCAGGGAAGCCCTATTTTACTTTTAATTCTTTCATTTTTTCTCACTTTTCTTCTGAGCTGTGTGGCTGACAGGGTCTTGGCACTCCAGCCAGTATCAGGCCTCTGCCTCTGAGGTGGGAGAGCCGACTTCAGGACATTTGTTCACCAGAGACTTCCCGCCTCTATGTAATATCGAACAGCAAAAGCTCTCCCAGAGATCTTAATCTCAACACTAAGACTCAGCTCCCCTCCAACAGGAAGCCTACACAACACACTGAACAAACCTTAGCCACTGGAGGCAGAAACCAATCATAATGGGAACTATGAACCTGCAGCCTGTGAAAAGGAGACCTCAAGCACAGTAAGATAAGTAAAATGAGAAGACAGAGAAACACACAGCAAATGAAGGAGCAAGGTAAAAAAATTCTCTAGCAGGAATCAATAGCAGAAAAACTGAGCCAGAAGAACAGATAAGTGGCCTGGAAGATAAAACAGAGGAAATAACTACACAGAGCAGAATGAAAAGAATTGAGCAGAGTCTCACAGAACTCTGGGACAACTTAAAATGCACCAACATTCAACTTTTAGGGGTCCCAGAAGAAGAAGAGAAAAAGAAAGGGACTGAGAAAATATTTGAAGAAATTATAGTGGAAAACTTCCCTAATATGGGAAATGAAATATTCAATCAAGTCCAGGAAGCACAGAGAGTCCCATACAGGATAAATCCAAGGAGAAACATGCCAAGACACATATTAATCAAACTAAAAATAATTAACTACAATGAAAAAATATTAAAAGCAGCAAGGGAAAAACAACAAATAACATAAAAGGGAATCCCCATAAAGTTAACAGCTGATTTTTCAGCAGAAACTCTGAAAGCCAGAAGGGAGTGGCAGGACATATTTAAAGTGATAAAGGAGAAAAACCTACAACCAAGATTATTCTACGCAGCAAGGATTTCATTCAGACTCAACAGAGAAATTACATCCTATACAGACAAGCAAAAGCTAAGAGAATTCAACACCACCAAACTAGCTTCACAACGAATGTTAAATGAACTTCTCTATGCAGGAAACACAAGAGAAGGAAAATACCTACAAGAACAAACACAAAACAATTTTTAAAATGGTAATAGAAACACACATATCTATAACTCCCTTAAATGTAAATGGTTTAAATGCTCCAACCAAAAGACATAGAATGACTGCATGGATACAAAAACAAGTCCCGTATATATGCTGTCTATAAGGGACCCACCTCAGACCTAGGGACACATAGAGACTTAAAGTGAGGAGATGAAAAAGATATTCCATGAAAATGGAAATCAAAAGAAAGCTGGAGTAGCAATTCTCATATCAGACAGAATAGATTTTAAAATAAAGATTATTACTATAGACAAAGAAGGACACTACATAATGATCAAGGGGTCAATCCAAGAAAGAGATATAAAAATTGTAAATATTTATGCACCCACCATAGGAGCACCTCAATACATAGGGCAAATACTAACAGCCATAAAAGGGGAAATCAGCAGTAACACAATCAGAGTAGGGGATTTTAACATCCCACTTTCACCAATGGACAGATCAATCAAAATGAAAATAAATAAGGAAACATAAGCTTTAAATGATACATTAAACAGGATGGACTTAATATTTAAAGGATATTCCAACCAAAAACCACAGATTACACTTTCTTATCAAGTGCTCATGGAACGTTCTCCAGGATACATCATATCTTGGGTCACAAAACAAGCATTGGGAAATATAAGAACATTGCAATCATATCAACTACCTTTTCTGACCACAATGCTATGAGACTGCCTATCAATTACAGGAAAAAAAATCTGTAAAAATACATACACATGTAGGCTAAACAATACACTACTTAATAACAAAGTGATCACTGAAGAAATCAAAGAAGAAATCAAAAAGTACCTAGAAACAAATGACAATGGAAACACAATGACCCAAAACCTATGGGATGCAGCAAAAGCAGTTCTAAGAGGGAAGTTTCTAGCAATACAATCCTACCTTAAGAAACAGGAAACATCTCAAATAAACAACCTAACCTTACACCTAAAGCAATTAAGGAAAGAACAACAAAAAAAAAACCCCAAAGTTAGTAGAAGGAAAGAAATCATAAAGATCAGATCAGAAATAAATGAAAAAGAAATGAAGATAACAATAGCCAAGATCAATAAAACTAAAAGCTGCTACTTTGAGAAGATAAACAAAATTGATAAACCATTAGCCAGCCTCATCAAGAAAAAAAGGGAGAAGACTCAGATCAATAGAATTAGAAATGAAAAAGGAGAAGTGACAACTGATACTGCAGTAATACAAAGGATCAAGACTCATCACTACCAGCAACTATATGCCAATAAAATGGAAAACCTGGAAGAAATGGACAAATTCGCAGAAAAGCACAACCTTCTGAGACTGAACCAGGAAGAAATAGGAAATATAAACAGACAAATCACAAGCACTGAAATTGAAACTGTGATTAAAAATCTTCCAACAAACAAAAGCCCAGGACCAGATGGCTTCCCAGGCGAATTCTATCAAACATTTAGAGAAAAGCTAACAATTACCCTTCTCAAACTCTACCAAAATATAGCAGAGGGAGGAACACACCCAAACTCAGTTCTATGAGGAAACCATCACACTGATACACAAAAGAGAAAAGGAAATCACAAAGAAAGAAAATTAGAGGCCAATACAACTGATGAACATAGATGCAAAAATACTCAACAAAATACTAGCAAACAGAATCCAACAGCACATTAAAAGGATCATACACCATGATCAAGTGGGGTTTACCCCAGGAATGCAAGGTTTCTTCAATATACGCAAATCAATCAATGTGATAAACCATATTCACAAACTGAAGGACAAAATCCATATGATCACCTAAATAGATGCAGAAAAAGCTTTCAACAAATTTCAACAACCATTTATGATAAAAACCCTCCAGAAGGTAGGCATAGAGGGTATTAATTTCAACATAATAAAGGCCATGTATTATAAACTCACAGCCAACATTGTTCTAAATGGTGAAAAACTGAAACCATTTCCACTAAGATCAGGAACAAGACAAAGTTGCCCACTCTCACCACTATTATTCAAAATAGTTTTGGAAGGTTTAGCCACAGCAATCAGAGAATAAAAAGAAATAAAAGGAATCCAAATCTGAAAAGAGGAAGGAAAGTTGTCACTCTTTGCAGATGACATGATACTATACATAGAGAATCCTAAAGATGCTACCAGAAAACTACTAGAGCTAATCAATGAATTTGGTAAGTAGCAGGATACGGAGTTAATGCACAGGAATCTCTGGCATTCCTATAGATTAATGATGAAAAATCTGAAAGAGAAATTTAGAAAACACTCCCATTTACCATTGCAACAAAAAGAATAAAATACCTAAGAATAAACCTACCTAAGGAGACAAAAGTCCTGTATGCAGAAAACTATAAGACACTGCTGAAAGAAATTAAAGATGATACAGACAGATGGAGAGATATACCATGTTCTTGTATTGGAAGAATCAACATAGTGAAAATGACTGTATTACCCAAAGCAATCTACAGATTCAATGCAATCCCTATCAAACTACCACTGGCATTTCTCACAGAACTAAAACAAAAAATTTTACAATTTGTATGGAAACACAAAAGACCCCAAATAGCCAAAGCAATCTTGACAACGAAAAATGGAGCCAGAGGAATCAGACTCCCTGAATTCAGACTATTGTACAAATCTACAGTAATCAAGACAGTATGGTACTAGAACAAAAACAGAAATATAGATCAATGGAACAGGATAGAAATCCCAGAGATAATCCCACACACATATATGGTTACCTTATCTTTGATAAAGAAGGCAAGGATATACAGTGGAGAAAAGACAGCCTCTTCAATAAGTGGTGCTGGGAAAACTGGACAGCTACATGTAAAAGAATGAAATTAGAACACTCCCTAATACCATACACAAAAATAAACTCAAAATAGATTAAAAAACTAAATGTAAGGCCAGACACTATCAAACTCTTAGAGGAAAACACAGACAGGACACTGTATGTCGTAAATCACAGCAAAATCCTTTTTTGACCCACCTCCTAGAGATATAGAAATAAAAACAGAAATAAACAAATGGGACCTAATAAAACTTAAAAACTTTTGCACATCAAAGGAAACCATAAATAAGACAAAAAGACAACTATCAGAATGGGAGAAAATATTTGCAAATGAAACAACAGACAGAGATTAATTTCCAAAAGATATAAACAGCCTGAGAGAGAAGGTGTGCTCCAATGGGCTGCTGCTTTTACTCCCTCTTTCCTGGGTAGGGAGCAGACACCTGATGGTGGCACACACTCAGAGGTGGCACCAAAACCAAAGCTAAGTGCCAGGGGCTGTGCAACTAAGGAAGAGGAACAGAAATCTCTCCATGCATCTGCACAAACCATGGATTAAATCCCCACCATCCACTTGGTAAATCCTGTGTCTGTGGAATATCTGAATAGACAACAAGTGTTCCCACAACTGAGACCCAAGTAGCTTTAGCATTAGTAGACTTTACAGGCAAGTACAACTGGAAATTGGGCCAGGTGAGAGTCTGAAATGCCCCACAGTGCCAAAAGCGAGTCCACAGACATACCTAGAAGTATCGGAGGGCCTTGTGGGGAGGCGAGAGTTGGCTGTGGCTCACTGTGTGAGCAAGGACTCTGACAGAAGAGGCCTCAGGTAAATACTCTTATGACTATTATTCTCTATTAGTTTGTTACACTTTGTTCAGTTGTTTTATTATTTTTTTTAATATATTTCTTAATTTTTCTACTTTACTTTTGTGCTCTTTTGTAATTTTTTCTTGGTTTTTCTTTGATCATCCTTCTGTGTTTGTTTTATGATTTCTTTGCTTTTTCTAGTTTGCTTTCTCTTTATTTTTCTATCTAAATTTTTATTTATTTTTCTTATAAATTTATTTATTTATTTTATTTATTTTTTTCATCTTGGGCCTTCGTTGCTGCACATGGGCTTTCTCTATTTGCAGCAAGTAGAGGCTACTCTCTGTTGTGGTGCACAGGCTTTTCATTGTGGTGGCTTCTCTTGTTCGGAGCATGGGCTCTAGGTAAGTGGGCTTCAGTAGTTGTGGCACATGGGCTCAGTAGTTGTGGCTCACAGGCTCTACAGCACAGGTTCAGTAGTTGCAACGTATGGGCTTAGTTGCTCCATGGCATGTGGGATCTTCCCAGACCAGGGCTGAAAACCTTGTCCCGTGCATTAGCAGGCAGATTCTTAACCACTGTACCACCAGGGAAGAACTTTCTGCTTATTTTTTTTGTTTGTTTATTTTTATTTAGTTTTTATTGAGTGTCTTCATTTTTGAATTACTTTGTTTGATCATTTCTTTTTTGTATATTTTGTCTCTTTCTTTGTATCTGTTTGTTTGGTTTTGTTTTTACCATTTGTCTTGGGTTTGCTTTGTCTGTTTGTTTTCTTCTTTTCACTTTTTAATGTGTTTGGTGTGGTTGTTCTTGTTGTTTGTTTTTGTTTTTGCTATTTGTCTTGGGTTTTGTTTGTTTGCTTTCTTCTATTTTTTCTTTTTTCCTTTTTTTCATTTTACTTCTTTGTTTTTCCTTTTTCTCTTAACTTAATTTTCTCTGGCCATGCTGCACAGTTTGCAGGCTCTTGGTCCCCTGGCCAGGAGTTGGGCCTTGGCATCAAGGTTGGGAGCACCAAGTCCAGAATGCTGGACCACCAGAGAATTCCTGGGCCCAGGGAATATTAATTAGCATTTTTTCTCACAGAGGTATCCGTCTTGACCCCCATAACCATCTCCACCCAACTGGCTGCAGATTCCAGTACTGGACACCTCATGTCAAACAAACAGCAAGGCAGGAACACAGACCCACCCATCAGCAGAAAGGCTACCTAAACTCATACTAACTCTCAGACACCCCATAACATACCACTTGACATTTCTTTGCCTATCAGAGAAAAAAGACTCAGCTCCATCCACTAGAGCACAGGTACCAGTCACTCCCTCCAGGAAGGCTAGACAAGCCCCTGGACCAACCTCACCCATCAGGGAGCAGACATCAGAGTCAAGAGGAACTATGACCCTGCAGCCTGCAGAAATAAGACCATAAACACAGGAAGTTAGACAAAATGAGATGACAGAGAAATAGCCTGGAGATAAAGCAGCAAGGTAAAAAAACACAAGAACAAATAAATGAAGAGGAAATAGGCAAACTACCTGAAAAAGAATGCAGAGTAATGATAGTAAAGATGATCCAACATCTCAGAAATAGAATGGAGGCACAGATGGAGAAGATACAAGAAATGCTTAACAAGGACTTAGAAGAACTAAAGAACAAACAATCAGTGATGAACAAAATGACTCCAATGAAAAATACACTAGAAGTAATCAAGAGCAGAATAACTGAGGCAGAAGAACGGATATGTAAGATGGAAGATAGAATGGTGGAAATAAGTGTCATGGAGCAGAATAAAGAAAAACGATTGAAAAGAAATGAGGAAAGTCACAGAGACCTCTGCGACAACATTAAACACACCAGATTTTGGATTATAGGGTCCCAGAAGAAGAGAAAGAGAAAAGGTATGAGAAAATATTTGAAGAAATTATAGTTGAAAACTTCTAAAACAAGAGAAAGGAAATAGCCACCCAATTCCAGGAAGCACAGAGAGTCCCTTACAGGATAAACCTAAAGAAAAACACACAGAGACACATATTAATAAAACTAACAGAATTAAATGCAAAGAAAAAATATTAAAAGCAGCAAGGGAAAAGGAACAAATAGCATACAAGGGAATCCCATAATGTTATAAGGTGATTTTTCAGCAGAAATTCTGCAGGTCAGAAGGGAGTGGCAAGATATGTTTAAAGTAACGGAAGGGAAAAACTTAAATCAAAGATTACTCTACCCAGCAGGATCTCATTCAGATTTGATGGAGAAATCAAAAACTTTACACACAAGCAAGAGCTCAGAGAATTATGCACCACCAAACAAGCTCTACAACAAATGCTAAAGGCAGGAAACAATAGAGAAGAGGAAAAACAAGAGGAAGAGAAGAAAAAGACTTACCATAACAAGCCTATCAACAAAAATAAACTCAAAATGGATTAAAGACCTAAATGTAAGGCCAGACATTATCAAACTCTTAGAGGAAAACATAGGCAGAACTCTAAATGAAACTTAGAAGCTTTTGCACAGCAAAGGAAACAATAAACAAGACCAAAAGACAATCCTCAGAATGGGAGAAAATTATTGCAAATAAAAAAACTGACAAAGGATTAATCTCCAAGATTTACAAGCAACTCATGCAACTCAATAACAAAAAAACCAACAACCTAATCCAAAAATGGTCAGAAGACCTAAATAGACATTCCTCAAAAGAAGATGTACAGATTGCCAATAAACACATGAAAGAATGCTCAACATCATTAATCATTAGAGAAATGCAAATCAAAACTACAATGAGATATCATCTCATACTGGTCAGAATGGCCATCATCAAAAAAAATCTAGAAACAATAAACTCTGGAGAGGGTGTGGAGAAAGGGAACACTCTTGCACTGTTGGTGGGAATGTAAATTGATACAGCCACTATGGAGAACAGTATGGAGGTTCCTTAAAAAACTACAAATAGAAGTACCATACCACCCAGCAATTCCAGCACTGCGCATATACCCTGAGAAAACCATAATTCAAAATGAGTCATGTACCAAAATGTTCATTGCAGCTCTATTTACAATAGCCAGGACATGGAAGCAACCGAAGTGTCCATCAACAGATGAATGGATAAAGAAGATGTGGCACATATATACAATGGAATATTACTCAGCCATAAAAAGAAATGAAACTGAGTTATTTGTAGTGAGGTGGATGGACCTGGAGTCTGTCGTACAGAGTGAAGTAAGTCAGAAAGAGAAAAACAAATACCGTATGCTAACACATATATATGGAATCTAAGAAAAAATATGACATGAAGAGACTAGGGGTAGGATGGGAATAAAACACAGACCTACTAGAGCATGGACTTGAGGATATGGGGAGGGGGAAGGGTAAGCTGTGACGAAATGAGAGAGTGGCATGAACATATATATACTACCAAACGTAGGGTGGATAGCTAGTGGGAAGCAGCCACATGGTACAGGGAGATCAGCTAGGTGGTTTGTGACCACTAGAGGGGTGGGATAGGGAGGGTGGGAGGGAGGGAGATGCAAAAGGGAAGAGATATGGGAACATATGTATATGTATAACTGATTCACTTTGTTGTAAAGCAGAAACTAACACACCATGGTAAAGCAATTATACTCCAATAAAGATGTTTAATAAATAAATAAATAAATAAATCTTGCATGGAGGGACCATGTATTATCTTGTTAAGATAAAGTAGTTTTTGTTTTTGTTTTTTTGCATCAGATGTGAAAATCACCAAGTTCAGAGTATTGCTGTCGCTAGGCATAATCCAAATAGTTCTCTAGTTTCACAGATAAGGACCAAATGAACCAAGCAGACACAAGGAGGGGGAGAAGGGAGTGTACCTCACTGTGTACAATAATGCTTTCCCCAAATTGCTTTAGGTAAATAAGAATTGATCAGATTATCTCATCTTAATCTTAGTTGTTCCTTCATTCATTAAAGAAGTCCCTTTGTAATGTAGATGGTGCTTTTAGCAATAATACCTATCCTCTAAAATAATTTTCAAAAAATCTTGGTACATCAAAGTTTTTAAAATGGAGACATTCATCTGGGACCCCTGAAAGACAGATTGGCACTTACTTTTGGTATGAAGAGCTAGTTCCTCTGGAGCCAGATGGGCTGAATTGGAATCCTAGCTCCGATACCAGAGTGATACTTACCTCTCTTGACCTCAGTTTCCTCTGTGGTAAATAGGATACTAGTGATAACTTCTTCATAAAGCTGTTGTCAGGGTTAAGTGAGTAGTACATTTAAAAGCTGAGATCACTGCTGGGACTGCATATGTAAGGTGCTTAATAAATGTCTACTTCACTATAAAAAAAAACAATCAAAATAAAGCTGTTGTCAGGGTTAAGTGAGTAGTACATTTAAAAGCTGAGATCACTGCTGGGACTGCATATGTAAGGTGCTTAATAAATGTCTACTTCACTATAAAAAAAACAATCAAAATTAAGAAAATGGCAATAGGAACACACATGCTGATAATTACCTTAAGTGTAAATAGATTAAATGCTCCAACCAAAAGACATAGACTGGCTGAAATGATACAAAAACAAGACCCATATATATGCTGTTAATAAGAGACCCACTTCAGACCTAGAGACACATACAGACTGAAAGTGAGGGGATGGAGAAAGATATTCCATGCAAATGGAAATCAAAAGAAAGCTGGAGTAACGATACTCCTATCAGTCAATACAGACTTTAAAATAAAGACTGTTACAAAAGAAAAGGAAAGACACTACATAATGATCAAGGGGTCAATCCAAAAAGAAGATAAACATTTAGAAATATTTATGCACCCAAAATAGGAGCAACTCAATACATAAGGCAAATATTAACAGCCATAATAGGGGAAATTGACACTAACACAATAACAGTGAGGGACATTAACACTCCATTTATACCAATGGATAGATCATCCAGACAGAATATTAATAAGGAAACACAAGCCTTAAATGACAAATTAAACAAGACGGACTTAATGGATATTTGTAGGACATTTCCTCTGAAAACAGCAGAATACACTTCTCCAGTGCACACAGAACATTCCAAGGATAAATCACATCTTGGATCACAAAACAAGCCTCAGTAAATTTAAGAAAACTGAAATCATACCAAGCATCTTCTCTGACCACAATGCTATGAGATAAGAAATCACTTACAGGAAAAAAAAAAAAACACACAAAAACATGGAGGCTAAGCAGTATGCTAGTAAATATCCAGGAGATCACTGAGGAAGTCAAAGAGGAAACCAAAAACTACCTAGAAACAAATAACCATGAAAACACAATGACGGAAAACCTATGGGATGCAGCAAAAGCAGTTCTAAGAGGGAAGTTTATAGTAATAAAAACTTACCTCAGGAAGGAAGAAAAACCTCAAATAAACAACCTAATTTTATACCCAAAGCTACAAGAGAAAGAAGAACAAGCAAGAGGAGAGCGAGAAGATGGCGGACGAGTAAGATGTGGGGATCACCTTCCTCCTCACAGATACATCAGAAATACATCTACACGTGGAACTGCTCCTATAGAACACCCACCGAACGCTGGCAGAAGACCTCAGACCTCCCAAAAGGCAAGAAACTCCCCACGTACCTGGGTAGGGAAAAAGAAAAAAGTATAAAAAGAGACAAAAGAATAGGGACGGGACCTGCACCAGTGGGAGGGAGCCGTAAAGGAGGAAAGGTTCCCACACACTAGAAGCCCCTTCGCGGGCAGAGACTGCGGGTGGCGGAGGGGGATGCTTCAGAGCCGCGGAGGAGACCGCAGCCACAGGGTGCGGAGGGCAAAGCGGAGAGATTCCGCAGAGGATCGGTGCCAATCAGCACTCACCAGCCCGAGAGGCTTGTCTGCTCACACACCGCGGTGGGCGGGGCTGGGAACTGAGCCTTGGTCGGATCCCAGGGAAAGGATTGGAGTTGGCAGAGTGAAAACAGCCTGAAGGGGTTAGCGCACCACGGCAGGCTGGGAGGGAGTTCCAGAGAAGTCTGGAGCTGCCAAAGAGGCAAGAGACCTTTTCTTCCCTCTTTACCTCCTGCTGCACGAGGAGAGGGGTTTAAGCGTGGTGCTTAAAGGAGCTCCAGAAACGGGCGCGGAGCTGCCGAAGAGACAAGAGACTTTTTCTTGCCTCTTCGCTTCCTGGGGCGCGAGGAAAGGGAATTAAGGGCACCACATAAAGGAGCTCCAGAAATGGGCGCGAGCTGCGGCTGTCGGCATGGACAACAGAGACGGGTGTGGGACGCTAGGGTTGCTACTGCCGCCACCAAGAGGCCTGTGTGCGAGCGCAGGTCACTCTCCACACCGCCCCTCCTGGGAGCCTGTGCAGCCCACCAGTGCCGGGGTCCCGGGATCCTGGGACTGCTTCCCTGGGAAAACGCGCGGAGCGCCTCGGGCCGGTGCAGCGTCACGCCAGTCTCTGCCACTGCGGACTTGCCCCACATCCGTGCCCCACCCTCCCTGTCTGAGTGAGCCAGAGACCACGAATCAGCTGCTCCATTAATGCTGCTCCTTTGACCCCACCCTCTCTGAGCGAAGGGCAGATGCCCTTAGCCGACCTGCGCGCAGAGGCGGGGCCAGGTCCAGGGCTGAGACCCAGGAGCTGTGCGAACAAAGAGGAGAGGGGGAGGTCCCTATCAGCAGCCTCAGAAACAGCGGGTTAAAGCTCCACAGTCATCTTGAAGTGCCCTGCATCTGTGGAAAACCTGAATACACAGCAAAATATCCCAGGTTGAGGAAGTGGACTTTGGGAGCAAGATATACTATTATTTTCCCCTTTTTTCTTTTTCTGAGTGTGTATGTGGGTGCTGCTGTGTGAGATTTTGTCTGTGTAGCTTTGTTTTCACCATTTGTCCTGGGGTTAGACTGAACATTTTTTTTTTTTGGTCTTTTTTTTTTTCTTTAATAGAAATTTTCCTTCTTAATAATTATTTTGTTATTTTAATAACTGTATTTTACCCTACTTTATTTTGTCTTCCCCCCTTTCTTTCTTCCTTTCTTCCCTCCTTTCTCTCCTATTTCCTTCCTTCCTTCCTCCCTCCCTTCCTTCCTTTATTCCCTCCTTCCTTCCTTCCTCCCTCCCTTCCTTTCTTTATTCCCACCTTCCTTCCTCCCTTCCTTTCTTCCTCCCTCCCTTCCTTTCTTTATTCCCTCCTTCCTTCCTCCCTTCCTTTCTTCCTCCCTCCCTTGCTTTCTTCCTCCCTCCCTTCCTTTCTTTATTGCCTCCTTCCATCTTCCCTTCCTTTCTTCCTCTCTCCCTTCCTTTCATTATTCCCTCCTTCCTTCCTCCCTCCCTTCCTTTCTTTATTCCCTCCTTTCTTCCTCCCTCCCTTCCTTTCTTTATTCCCTCCTTCCTCCCTCCCTTCCTTTCTTCCTTCCTCCCTTCCTTTCTTCCTTCCTTCCCTCCCTTCCTCCTTTCTTCCTTCCTTTCTTGAATTTCTATTTTTTTCTCCCTTTTGTTTTGAGCCGTGTGGATTAAAGGCTCTTGGCACTCCAGCCAGGTGTCAAGGCTGTGTCTCTGAGGTGGGAGAACTAACCTCAGGACACTGTTCCGCAAGAGACCTCTCAGCTCCACGTAATATCAAACGGCGAAAATCTCCCAGAGATCTCCATCTCAACACCAAGACCCAGATTCACTCAAGGACCAGCAACAAACAGTGCTGGACACCCTATACCCAACAAAGAGCGAGACAGGTCTACAGCCCCATCCATTAGCATAGAGGCTGCCTAGAATCACAGTAAGGCTACCGACATCCGCATATACGCCCCCAGACGTGGACATGACCACCAGGGAGAAGGGATACAGCCTCATCCACCAGAACAGGGGCACTGGTCCCCCCAACCAGGAAACCTGCTCAATCCACTGAACCAACCTCAGCCACTGGGGACAGCCACCAAAAATAGATAGAAATACGAACCTGCAGCCTGCAAAAGGGAGACCCCAAACACAGTAAGATAAGCAAAATGAGAAGACAGAAAAACACACAGCAGATGAAGGAACAAGATAAAAACACACCAGACTTAACAGATGAAGAGGTAATAGCCAATCTACCTGAAAGAGAATTTAGAATAATGATGGTGAAGATGATGCAAAATCTTGGAAATAGAATAGACAAATTGCAAGAAACAGTTAACAAGGACCTAGAAGAAATAAAGAGGAAACAAGTAACGATGAGCAACACAATAAATGAAATGAAAAATACTCTAGATGGGATCAGGAGCAGAATAACTGAGGCAGAAGGACAGATAAGTGACCTGGAAGATAAAATAGTGGAAATACCTACTGCAGAGCAGAAGAAAGAAAAAAGAATGAAAAGAACGGAGGACAGTCTCAGAGATCTCTGGGACAACATTAAACGCACCAACATTCGAATCATAGGGGTCCCAGAAGAAGAAGAGAAAAAGAAAGGGACTGAGAAAATATTTGAAGACATTATAGTTGAAAACTTCCCTAATATAGGAAAGGAAATAGTCAAACAAGTCCAGGAAGCACAGAGAGTCCTATACAGGATAAAACCAAGGATAAACACTCCGAGACACATAATAATCAAACTGTCAAAAATTAAATACAAAGAAAACATATTAAAAGCAGCAAGGGAAAAACAACAAATAACACACAAGCGAATCCCCATAAGGCTAACATCTGATCTTTCAGCAGAAACTCTACAAGCCAGAAGGGAGTGGCAGGACATATTTAAAGTGATGAAGGAAAAAAACCTACAACCAAGATTACTCTACCCAGCAAGGATCTCATTCAGATTTGATGGAGAAATTAAAACCTTTACAGACAAGCAAAAGCTGAGAGAGTTCAGCACCAGCAAACCAGCTCTACAACAAATCCTAAAGAAACTTCTCTAAGCAAGAAACATAACAGAAGGAAAAGACCTACAAGAACAACCTGAAACAATTAAGTAAATGGTAATAGGAACGCACATATCAATAATTACCTTAAATGTAAATGGATTAAATACTCCCACCAAAAGACACAGACTGGCTGAATGGATACTAAAACAGGACCCATATATATGCTGTCGACAAGAGAACAACTTCAGCCCTAGGGACACTTACAGGCTGAAAGTGAGGGGATGGAAAAAGATATTCCATGCCAATGGAAATCAGAAGAAAGCTGGAGTAGCAATTCTCATATCAGACAAAATAAACTTTAAAATAAAAACTATCACAAGAGACAAGGAAGGACACTACCTAATGATGAACGGATCGATCCATGAAGAAGATGTAACAATTGTAAATATTTATGAACCCAACATAGGTGCACCTCAATACATAAGGCAAATACTAACAGCCATGAAAGGGGAAATCGACAGTAACACAATCATAGTAAGGGATTTTAACACCCCACTGTCACTAATGGACAGATCATCCAAAATGAAAATAAATACGGAAACACAAGCTTTAAATGAAACATTATACAAGATGGATTTACTTGATATTTATAGGACATTCCATCCAAAAACAACAAAATACACATTTTTCTCAAGTGCCCATGGAACATTCTCCAGGATAGATCATATCTTGGGTCACAAATCTAGCCTTGGCAAATTTAAGAAAATTGAAATCGTATCAAGTATCTTTTCTGACCACAATGCTATGAGACTAGATATCAATTACAGGAAAAGATCTGTAAAAAATACAAACACATGGAGGCTAAACAATACACTACTTAATAATGAAGTGATCACTGAAGAAATCAAAGAGGAAATCAAAAAGTACTTAGAAACAAATGACAATGGAGACACGACGACCCAAAACCTATGGGATACAGCAAAAGCAGTTCTAAGAGGGAAGTTTATAGCAATACAATCATACCTTAAGAAACAGGAAGCATCTCGAATAAACAACTTAACTTTGCACCTAAAGCAATTAGAGAAGGAAGAACAAAAAACCCTCAAATTTAGCAGAAAGAAAGAAATCATAAAGATCAGATCAGAAATAAATGCAAAAGAAATGAAGGAAACAATAGCAAAGATCAATAAAAGTGAAAGCTGGTTCTTTGAGAAGATAAATAAAATTGATAAACCATTAGCCAGACTCATCAAGAAAAAAAGGGAGAAGACGCAAATCAATAGAATTAGAAATGAAAAAGGAGATGTAACAACTGACTCTGCAGAAATACAAAAGATTATTAGAGATTACTACAAGCAACTCTATGCCAATAAAATGGACAACCTGGAAGAAATGGACAAATTCTTAGAAATGCACATCCTGCCAAGACCGAACCAGGAAGAAATAGAAAATATGAACAGACCAATCACAAGCACTGAAATTGAAACTGTGATTAAAAATCTTCCAATAAACAAAAGCCCAGGACCAGATGGCTTCACAGGCGAATTCTATCAAACATTTAGAGAAGAGCTAACACCTATCCTTCTCAAACTCTTCCGAAAGATAGCAGAGAGAGGAACACTCCCAAACTCATTCTATGAGGCCACCATCACCCTGATACCACAACCAGACAAAGACGTCACAAAGAAAGAAAACTAGAGGCCAATATCACTGATGAACATAGATGCAAAAATCCTCAACAAAATACTAGCAAACAGAATCCAACAGCACATTAAAAGGATCATACACCATGATCAAGTGGGGTTTGTTCCAGGAATGCAAGGATTCATCAATATACGCAAATCAATCAACGTTATACACCATATCAACAAACTGAAGGAGAAAAACCATATGATCATCTCAATAGATGCAGAGAAAGCTTTTGACAAAATTCAACACCCATTTATGATAAAAACCCTGCAGAAAATAGACATAGAGGGAACTTTCCTCAATATAATAAAGGCAATATATGACCAACGCACAGCCAGCATTGTTCTCAATGGTGAAAAACTGAAACCATTTCCACTAAGATCAGGTACAAGACAGGGTTGCCCACTCTCACCACACTTATTAAACCTAGTTTTGGAGGTTCTAGCCACAGCCATTAGGGAAAATAAAGAAATAAAAGGAATCCAAATAGGAAAAGAAGAAGTAAAGCTGTCACTGTTTGCAGATGACATGATACTATACATGGAGAATACTAAGGATGCTACCAGAAAACTACTAGAACTAATCAATGAATTTGGTAAAGTAGCAGGATACAAAATTAATGCACAGAAATCTCTGGCATTCTTATACGCTAATGATGAAAAATCTGAGAATGAAATTAAGAAAACACTCCCATTTACCATTGCAATAAAAAGAATAAAATATCTAGGAATTAACCTACCTAAGGAGACAAAAGACTTGTATGCAGAAAATTATAAGACACTGATTAAAGAAATTAAAGATGATACAAATAGGTGGAGAAATATACCATGTTCATGGATTGGAAGAATCAATATAGTGAAAATGACTCTATTACCCAAAGCAATCTACAGATTCAATGCAATCCCTATTAAACTACCACTGGCATTTTTTACAGAACTAGAAAAAAGAATTTCACAATTTGTATGGAAACACAAAAGACCCCGAATAGCGAAAGCAATCTTGAGAACGAAAAATGGAGCTGGAGGAATCAGGCTCCCTGACTTCAGACTCTACTACAAGGCCACAGTAATCAAGACAATATGGTACTGGCACACAAACAGAAATATAGATCAATGGAACAGGATAGAGAGCCCAGATATAAACCCCCACACATACGGTCACCTTATCTTTGATAAAGGAGGGAAGGAAACACAGTGGAGAAAAGACAGCCTCTTCAATAAGTGGTGCTGGGAAAACTGGACAGCTACCTGTAGAAGTATGAAATTAGAACAGTCCCTAACACCATACACAAAAATAAACTCAAAATGGGTTAAAGACCTGAATGTAAGGCCAGACACTATCAAACTTTTAGAGGAAAACATAGGCAGAACACTCTATGACATCAATCACAGCAAGATCCTTTCTGAACCATCTCCTGAAGAAATGGAAATAAAAACAAAAATAAAGAAATGGGATCTAATGAAACTTAAAAGCTTTTGCACAGCAAAGGATACCATAAACAAGACCAAAAGACAACCCTCAGAATGGGAGAAAATATTTGCAAATGAAGCAACTGACAAAGGACTAATTTCTAAAATTTATATGCAGCTCAATAACAAAAAAACAAACAACCCAATCCAAAAATGGGCAGAAGAACTAAATAGACATTTCTCCAAAGAAGATATACAGATCGCCAACAAACACATGAAAGAATGCTCAACATCATTAATCATGAGAGAAATGCAAATCAAAACTACAATGAGATATCATCTCACACCGGTTAGATTGGCCATCATCCAAAACTCTAGAAACAATAAATGCTGGAGAGGGTGTGGAGAAAAGGGAACACTCTTGCACTGTTGGTGGGAATGTGAAATGATACAGCCACTATTGAGAACAGTATGGAGGTTCCTTAAAAAAACTACGAATAGAACTACCATATGACCCAGCAATCCCACTACTGGGCATATACCCTGAGAAAACCATAATTCAAAAAGAGTCATGTACCAAAATGTTCATTGCAGCTCTATTTACAATAGCCAGGACATGGAAGCAACCTAAGTGTCCATCAACAGATGAATGGATAAAGAAGATGTGGCACATATATACAATGGAATATTACTCAGCCATAAAAAGAAATGAAACTGAGTTATTTGTAATGAGGTGGATAGACCTGGAATCTGTCATACAGAGTGAAGTAAGTCAGAAGCATAAAAACAAATACCGTATGCTAACACATATATATGGAATCTAAAAAAAAAAAAAAATGTCATGAAGATATTAGTGGTAGGATGGGAATAAAACTCAGACCTACTAGAGCATGGACTTGAGGATATGGGGAGGGGGAAGTGTAAGCTGTGACGATGTGAGGGAGTGGCAGGGACATATACACACTACCAAATGTAAATTAGATAGCTAGTGGGAAGCTGCAGCATAGCACAGGGAGTTCACCTCTGTGCTTTGTGACCACCTAGAGGGGTGGGATAGGGAGGGTGGGAGGTAGGTTGACAAAAGAGGGAAGAGTTATGGGAACATATGTATATGTATAACTTATTCACTTTGTTGTAAAGGAGAAACTAACACACTCTTGTAAAACAGTTTTACTCAAATAAAGTTGTTAAAAAAAAAAAAAGTAGAAGAAGAACAAGCAATACCCAAAGTTAGTAGAAGGAAACAAATTATCCAGATCAGAGCAGAAATAAATGAAATTGCAAAGATAAATGAAACTAAAACCTGGCTCTCTGAGAAGATAAACAAAATTGATAAACATTTAGCCAGATTTATCAAGAAAAAAATGGAAAGGATTTAAATCAATAAAATTATAAATGAGAAAGGAGAAGTTACAAGTGACACCACAGAAAACAAAGGATCATAAGAGACTACTACAAGGAACTATATGCCAGTAAAATGGACAACCTGGAGGATATGGACAAATTCTTAGTAAAGCAGAATCTTCCAAGACTGAACCAGGAAGAAATAGAAAATATGGACAGACCAATCTCAAGTAATAAAATTGAAACTGTGATTAAAAATCTGCCAACAGGGCTTCCCTGGTGGCGCAGTGGTTGAGAATCCGCCTTCCGATGCAGGAGACACGGGTTCGTGCCCTAGTCCGGGAAGATCCCACATGCCGCGGAGCAACTAAGCCCGTGAGCCATGGCCGCTAGGCCTGCGCGTCCGGAGCCTGTGCTCCGCAACGGGAGAGGCTACAACAGTGAGAGGCCCGCATACCGCAAAAAAAAAAAAAAAAAAAAAAAAAAAAAAAAAATCTGCCAACAAACAATAGTTCAGGATCAGATGGCTTCACAGGAAAACTCTGTCAAATATGTAGAAAAGAGCTAACACATATACTTCTCAAACTCTTCCAAAAACTTGCAGAGGAAGAAACAACCTCAAACTCATTCTATGAGGCCACTATCCATCTTGATATAACAAAACAATAAAATTACAGGCCAATATCACTGATGAACATAGACATAAAAATCCTCAACAAAATAATAGCAAACTGAATCCAACAACGTATTAAAATGATCATACACCATGATCAAGTGAGATTTGTCCCAGGGATGCAAGGATTCTTCAATATATACAAATCAGTCAATGTGATACACCATATTAACAAGCTGAGGAATGAAAATTATATGATCATCTCAATAAATGCAGAAAAAGATTTTGACAAAATTCAACACCGATTTATGATAAAAACTCTCCATAATGTGGACATACAGAGAACCTACCTCAACAAAATAAAGGCCATATATGACAAACCCACAGCAAACATCATTCTCAATGGTGAAAAACTGAAAGCATTTCCTCTAAGATCAGGAATAAGACAAGGGTGACCACTCTCACCACTATTATTCAATATAGTTTTGAAACTACCAGCCACCACAATCAGAGAAGGAAAAGAAATAAAATAATCCAATTTGGAAAAGAAGAAGTAAAACTGTCACTGTTTTCAGATGACATGATACTATACATAGAAAATCCTAAAGATGCCACCAGAAAACTACTAGAGTTAATCACTGAATTTATTAAAGTTGCAGGAAACAAAATACACAGAAATCTCCTGCATTCCTATACACTAACAACAAAATATCAGAAAGAGAAATTAAGAAAACAATTCCAGTTACCATTGCAGCTAAAAGAGTAAAATACCTAGGAATAAACCTACCTAAGGCAGCGAAAGACGTGTATGCAGAAAACTGTAAGATACTGTTGAAAGAAATCAGAGATGACACAAGCAGATGGAGAGATATACCATGTTCTTGGAGTGAAAGAATCAATATTGTGAAAATGACTATACTACCAAA
Source organism: Kogia breviceps (assembly GCF_026419965.1). Lineage (NCBI taxonomy): Eukaryota > Metazoa > Chordata > Mammalia > Artiodactyla > Physeteridae > Kogia > Kogia breviceps. Next base: position 75,792,390 of record NC_081330.1, on the reverse strand, counting down.
AGCAATCTACAGATTAAAATCAATCCCTATAAAGTTACCAATGGCATTTTTCACTGAACTAGAACAAAAAAATCATACAATTTGTATGGAAACACAAAAGACCCTGAATAGCCAAAGCAAACTTGAGAATGAAAAATAGAGTTGGAGGAATCAGGTTCCCTGATTTCAGACTATACTACAAAGCTACAGTAATCAAGGCTATACTACAAAGCTACAGTAGTCACAAAAATAGAAATATAGATCAATGTAACAGGATAGAAAGTCCAGAGATAAACCCATGCTCCTATGGTCACCTAATCTATGACAAAGAGGCAAGAATATATGATGGAGAAAAGACAGCCTCTTAAATAAGTGGTGCTGGGAAAATTGGACTGCTACAATTAAAGATTGAAGTTAGAACACTCACTAACACCATACACAAAAATAAGCTCAAAATGGATTAAAGACCTAAATATAAGGCCAGACACTATAAAACCCTTAGAGGAAAACATAGGCAGAACACTCTATGACATAAATTGCAGCAGGGTGTTTTTTAATCCACCTCCTAAAGTAATGAAAATAAAAGCAAAAATAAACAAATGGGACCTAATTAAACTTAAAAGCTTTTGCAATGTAAAAGAGAGCATAAACAAAATTAAAAGGCAATTCTCAGAATGGGAGAAAATATTTGCAGCAGACAAGGGATTAATCTTCAAAGTACACAAGCAACTCATGCAGCTCAATATCAATAAAACCCCCAAACAGTCCAATCAAAAAATGGGTGGAAGACCTAAACAGACATTTCTCCAAAGAAGACATACAGATGGCCATAATGCACATGAAAAGATGCTCAACATCACTAATCATTAGAGCAATGCAAATTGAAACTATAAGGAAGTATCACCTCACACTGGTTAGAATTGCCATCATTAAGAAGTCTACAAGCAATAGATGCTAGAGAGGGTGTGGAGAAAAGGAATTCCTCTTGTACTGTTGGTGGGAATGTAAATTGATACAGCCACTATGGAGAACAGTATGGAGGTTCCTTAAAAACTAAAAAGAGAACTACAATATGACCCAGCAATCCCACTACTGGTCATATACCCAAAGAATTCCATAATTCTAAAAGACACATGCACCCCAATGTTCATTGCAGAACTATTTGTAATAGCCATGACATGGAAGCAACCTAAATATCCCTCAGCAGAAGAATGGATAAAGAAGATGTGGTACATATATACAATGGACTATTGCTTAGCCATAAAATGGAACGAAATTGTGCCATTTGCAGAGACGTGGATGGACCTAGATACTGTCATACATAGTGAAGCAAGTCAGAAAGAGAAAAACAAATATCGTATATTAACACATATATGTGGAATCTAGAAAAATGGTATAGATGATTTTACTTGAAAAGCAGAAATAGAGACATGGACGTAGACAACAAATGTATGAGTACTAAGGGGGAAAGAGGAGGTGGGATGAATTGGGAGATCGGGATTGACATATATACGCTACTATGTATAAAATAGATACCTAATTAGAACCTACTTATTAGTAGGAACTCTATTCAGTGCTCTGTGGTGACCTACATGGGAAGGAAATCCAAAAATGATGGGATATATGTAAACATATAGCTGATTTCCTTTGCTGTACAGCAGAAACTGGCACAGCAGTGTAAAGCAACTATATTCCAATAAAAAATAAATACAAAGAAAAGATAATTGTGTACTATGATAGAGATGATAATTATCTTTACAATGGCAATCATATTGCAATATATGAATGTATCAAATTTTATGAAATGATTCATTGGATGGGATCAATATCATTATAGAGATGGCAGAGGAAACAGTCAATAAAAATTATCCAATCTTCAGAACAGAGAGAAAAACATTTAAAAGTAAACTGGGGTTCAGAAGTGTATGGAATAAAATCCGAAGGTATAGCATTCAGGTTGCTTGAGTTCCAGAAGGGGAGAAAAAGGTACTGGTGCCGGAAAAAATTTTGAAGAAAGTATGTACAAAATCTGCCTAAAGTTGGTGAAAGATAAAGATCTATATATTCACAGGGTCACACACATCAAATTGTATACTTTAAATATGCGCAGTATTTTGTATGTGAATTATATGTCAATAAAACTGTTCAAAAGACCTGCCAATATTTAAGTTTACAGTTTCACACCTGAATTTCTTCACTGTTAGAAACAAGATAGTAACATCATTGTTCATTAGAGAAATTCAACTAAAATCACAGTGAGGCACCACTATACAACTATGAGAATGGTGAAAGATTTTTTAAAAAGCAACAATACTATGTGCTGAGGAGAAGTAGGAGCAATTGGAACTCTCATACATTGCTGGATGGAATGCAAATTGCTAGAGCCAACTGTTAAGGAAACTGTTGTTTCTTATAATATTAAACATATTCTCACCATATAACTCAGTAATTCTCTTATACATGTACCTAAGAGAAATGAAAACTTATATTTGCAAAATAACTGTACAGTGGATATTTATAGTAGTTTTATTTGTAATCACCAAAACTTGACAAAACCCAAATGCAATTTACCTGGTGATGATGGATAAACAAACTGGTAATTTCATAAAATGTGGCTTTACTCAGCAATAAATCATGCAAAATGTAGATTAATCTCAAATGAATTATGCTAAACAAAAGGAGTAATACACAAAAGACTACATATTGTATAATTCCATTTATATAACATTCTGGAAAAGGCAAAACTGTAGATATAGTTTTCTTGGGTTGGAGGTGAGCAGAAGGCTGGACTACAAAGTTGCAACACAAAATTTTTTCAAAGAACTTTTGCATCCTGATTGTGCAAGTGATTGCAAAGTTTCATAGATCTAAACACCAAAAAAGTAAATTTTAATGCATCAAATGTTTTAAAACTAATAATTTAAAATATAAATTTAGGAAGGGCCACCACAGCCAAGTCTTGTGGCCATCCTTAATACTTGTTTAAAAATATTCCTAGAAATATATTTGCTGAACAAATGTTGCACACATTTTAAGATCTTCATAAAAATGGTTTATTTTCCCAGACAATGAACCCACTGGATTATCTTTCATCAGGGAGCTGTCCTGGGGGTTAGAAGGTGGCCAGTACTTCACCTCAGGTTCTTGGGCAGACCTCGTTTCAATTTAATGAGCTGTTATTTTGATTGATAATGTTGTTTTCAACAGAAGCTGTTATGTCTATAAATGATCATGTATTGTAGACACTTACAATTTAGCAGTTAAGAGGCTTAGCTCTGAAGTCAGAAACTGAATACATTCAAATCTTAGCTCTACTAATGCCTTAGCTATGTGACCTTGAGTAATTTATTTAACTTCTTCAAGCCTGTTTCCTTACACATACAATGAAAATCAATAACGCTTGTTTCAGAAGGTGTCATTGTATTTGTTCCATAGTAAATACTCAATAAATAGCAATAAAGATGTTATATTGTTGTTATTGTTGATGATGATGATGATAATGAAGATTTATAAGTTTAGAATTTGAAGATTTGACAGTAACCACTTTAACAGATGTATAATATAGGAAGCTCTACATGCTTGCTTCTTACACTGACCCCTTCTGGACAAGCAGCCTTAGGCAGTTATTTCTGTATAAAATTGTCATGCCATGGGATATGGGATGCTGATATCATGGCCACAAGTAAATGAATCAGGGATCTATGCAAAATCCAAAAAAAATCTTAAAGAGGGTTTCTTGACCAATTGGGGATAATGAAATTTTTTTCCTGAGAAAACTGCACATTGATTATACTTTACCAAATATTTTAGGGAGGCTCTGGACCTCCTGAAGATACCCTTGAGCCTCAATCTCCCTCTGATCCAAATGCTGTATGACGTACACTGACACAAAAACAAAAATATAGATCAATGGAACAGGGTAGAAAGTCCAGATATAAACCCACACACCTATGGGCACCTAATCTATGACAAAGCAGGCAAGAATATACAATGGAGAAAAGACAGTCTCTTCATAAGTGGTGCTGGGAAAACTGGACAGCTACACATAAAAGAATGAAATTAGAACACTCCCTAACACCATACACAAAAATAAACTCAAAATGGATTAAAGACCTAAATGTAAGAACAGATACTATGAAACTCTTAGAGAAAAACATAGGCAAAATGCTCTTTGATGTAAATTGCAGCAAGATCTTTTTGATCCACCTCCTAGAATAATGGAAATAAAAATAAAAATAAACAAATGAGACTTAAATAACTTAAAAGCTTTTGTACAGTAAAGGAAACCATAAACAAAATGAAAAGACAATCCTCAGAACGGGAGAAAATATTTTCAAATGAAACAACTGACAAGGGATTAATCTCCAAAATATACAAACAGCTCATGCAGCTGAATATCAAGAAAACAAAAACCCAATCAAAAATTGGTGGAAGACTTAAATAGGCATTTCTCCAAAAAGAGACATACAGATGGTTAAAAAGGGCATGAAAAGATGCTTAACATCACTAATTATTAGACAAATGCAAATCAAAACTACAAGGAGATATCACCTCACGCAGGTCAGAGTGGCCATCATCAAAAATTCTACAAACAATAAATACTGGAGAGGGTGTGGAGAAAAGGGAACCCTCTTACACTCTTGGTGGGAATGTAACTTGGTACAGCTACCATGGAGAACAGTATGGAGATTCCTTAAAAATCTAAAAATAGAGCTACTATATGATCCAGCAATCCCACTCCTGGACATATAACCAGAGAAAACCATAATTTGAAAAGATACATGCACCCCAATATTCATTGCAACACTATTTACAATGCCAGGACATGGAAGCAACCTAAATATCCATCAACAGAGGAATGGATAAAGAAGCAGTACATGTATACAATGGAATATTACTCAGACGTAAAAAGGAATGAAATAATGCCATTTGCAGCAATATAGATGGACCTACAGATTGTCATACTGATATGAAGTAAGTCAGACAGAGAAAGACAAATACCATATGATATCACTTATATGTGGAATCTTTAAATTTAAAAAAGGTACAGATGAACTTATCTACAAAACAGAAATAGAGTCATGGATGTAGAAAACAAAGGGGGAGGGGAAGGATAAATTGGAAGATTGAGATTGACATATACACACTACTATATATAAAATGGATAACTAATAAGGACCCACTGTATAACACAGGGAACTCTACTCAATGTTCTGTAATGGCCTATATGGGGAAAGAATCTTAAAAAGAGTGGATATATATATATATATATATATATATATATATATATATATATATATATAAAACAGATTCACTTTCCTGTACACCTGAAACTAACACAACATTGTAAATCAACTATATTCCCATAAAAATAAAAAACAAACAAAAAATGCAATTTGACGAACTCAGAAACCTATATGATAAATCCTATGTGATTCCCGATGACAAATCAAGCCAATCAGAGCCTCTTCCTCACTTTGGAAGTCTAAAGATGGAAGTCTAACAAAGAGAAGACCCTAAGGAGAAATGGTGATATTCCTTTGTGGGATCAGTTATCTGAGTCATTGGAACTGTGGTTATATTTTGAATGATGGTGTCAGTATTCTCATTCTCCCTGAGGTCACACATTTCTATCTCACCATGACCTCCATATCCCCCCAAGCCACCTCTACATAACAAGATCTGACCTAAGCCAATTCAGGAACTCATTTTTATTACAACTTAAAACTGGCTAATATATATAACATGAACAGAGAATAACTACTATGAATGGTATAAGTTTACCTTCCAAAATATTCTGTGATCACCTGTGATGATGGTCACCATCCTCACCCAGAGGCAGCTACACTGTTCTCTCTTATATTAAACTCAAATCTATTTTATCAAGCTCCCACCCACAGATCCTGTACCTCTCCTGATTAAGTGATGTTATTAAAGTCATTAAAGCGATGTATTAGACTTACATTTCCCATTTTGTTTGTCTAGAATTTATACATAGAATTTCAAAATTATCTTTTTTGTGTGTATCTTTCTAATAAGGACATTAGCCATCATTTAAGTAAATAAAGCTTCCAAACCAGACAGAGATAATAAATGTGTTACAAGGCATCTGGACAGGCTCTCAATGGCCAGAGTCAAACTCCAGGTTTGGGATGTACTCAGGAAATCAAGGCATCTACTGGTGGGTGCACAAGTAAGCCTTACATTTACTTGCCAGAGTTTGGCATGTGCTTTATGCATGGTATCTTTGAAAGGAGTCTCAGTCTTCTGCACCCCTCTACCCTTCACTCTCTCCACTGCCAGAGACATCTCTCTAATAACTAAGTCACTTCATTTATCCTATATGGCCCACTTGATTCTTTATCTAAAATTATATGTTTCCAGAGTTCAGAAGTATTCTAGTTCCACTCTGTCATGTAGTTGTTGGGCAACCTGAAGTCTAGAGAGGGGAAGGAATGTTTCCAAGGTCATGCAGATAATGAATATATCTCTCACACAAAGGAAAATGCTTGTCCGTAGGATTCATAGCCCCCTTTTGGCTTTGCCTCTCAGGGTTCCAACTTAGACCAGGCAATAATGATCTCTAGAGATAAGTTATTTTTCTTCCCCATCTGTGTTTACTCTTGCCCTTGTTCTCCTTGAAGTCTGTTTATTCTGTTACCCAGCTTCCCTCTCTGCCTCTCGGGCAGGCCACTGCGTTCCCTGATTTCATCTTTCTTTCCAGGCAGCCGTTCTTCATGCATTCCTCCCTCAGCTTTCTCTACTCTGGATCCCTTCCAAGTCATTTCTTTCTCTGCGTGGGGGCAGCAGTCCAAGAGGAAAGGGGTGGTGGTTTACCCTGGTTTAGAGTAAGCCTCTGGCAAAATACTTCTCACCAAGCATAGGGACCTTCTTGCTGATGAGATCATAGGGACAATCAAGACTGTGTCCTGGGGGACCCTTCCTTTGACCTAAGTCTAAAGTTATGCAAATGTCAGAGTATTCCATAAGTCCGTAAAGGTCTCATCATAGCATCGTTGTTAACTTACCACCTGCTTCAGGACAACTCTCCTCCTGTGGAAAAGCTCTCCCAGATCTCATCCCAGATCAAGTAATCAGTATACTCAAGGGTAGTTCTCATAAGACAAGTGGAAATTAAGTAGGATGAAGAGAAAGCCTCAGAGGCTGATTGTCTCCCAAGGTTCCCTTCAGTGAAGCAATTGCTGTCCAATGAATGAGAGAGCTAGAGTTTAGGTTTTGTTTTGTTTATATTATTACTAAAGGATAAGGGAACTCACATTTTCAGAGCACCTCCTACATACCAGGTGCTGTGTCAGGCATTTTACATATACTGGGAATGTTCTAGTTCATAGCAACACCACCCTCCCAGGCAAAGAGAGGAATGTAGAGTCTTCCTGTCTTCCTCCTTCTCCATCACCCTCCACAGACAAACTATCAGTAAATCCTCTTATTCTATCTCCGAAATATTTTTATTCCATCTTCCTCCCTCCAACATTCAGTTATGAATCTAGGCCAGCCCATTATCACCTCTAGTCTGGCTTAATCAAATAATCTTTTAGCCAATCTCCTTATAAGTGTTCTCATGCCCCTGTAATCCTTCTCCACATGTTAGTAAAGTGATCTTTTAAAAATGAACATTCGACTGTTTCTCTTCCCTGCTTCAATAGCTTCCAAGTGCACCTTGGCTAATGTCCCCAAATCCTTAACTGGACCACAAGGTCAAATTTAGCTTCCCAGCTTTATCTATATCTACTTTCATTCTCCCTGTTTCAATTCCAGCCACATTAGACCTCTCTCAATTCCCTGAACATACCATGCCCTCTTCTGTCTCACAGCTGTGAATGTTACATTATTTATCATCTGAATATTCTCTCATTGTTTTTTACCTGATTAACTCCTACTCATCCTTAAGAAACCAATTTACATGTCATTCCTTAGGAACACCTTCCCTATACTTACTCCCTAGTCCCATGATGCTCCCATTCCTACCCAGAAAAAGTTTGATCCTTCTTATGGATGAGTATTTAGATGTACAAGGTATTATGGGAGTGTATAGAGAATTCCTAATACTCATTATACTTATAATTATTTGGTTATTATTTATTTTCCATGATTTGCTCTAAAATCCAAGAGGGCAAAAACAATGTCTTCCACATTCCATGTAGAATTGGTACAAATTCCTCTCTAAATGTTTGGTATAATGAAACCGTTTGAACCTGAAGCCTACTTTTTTCACATTCTTTTAAATTTGGACTCAAATTCAGGGGGACTATTCAGCTTATCTCTTTCATATTGGATGAGTATTGGTAACTTGTGGATTATGAGAAATTGGCCCATTCATCTAAGTTGTTGAATTTATATGCATAGAGTTTTTCTCGTATTCCCTTTTTTTTCACTTTAATGAGAGCAATATGTCGTTATATGCCCTGTTTCATTCTTGATATTTATAATTTGTGTCTTCTTTATTTTTTATTTGTCAGTTTCACTAGATGTTTGTCAATTTTATTGATCTTTTCAGAGAAACCTTTTTGTTTCATTGATTTTTCTCTATAGTTTTCCCATTTCTTACTGAATTGATTTCTTACATTTTTGGAGGTTAAGGATATATTTATTACTTTGTGATGATGGTTTCATGGAATATACATATCTCCAAATTTATCACATTGTATATAATAAAAATGTCCAGTTTTTAAAATATCAATAATAGCTCAATAAAACTGTTTTAAAAATACAAGTAGCCGTAGGTCTAGGCTAGAGTTTGGGAGCTTTATTTATTTATTTATTTGATAATTGTGCAAGTTTAGGTATACAATATTTTGATTTGATACATTCATATATTGCAGTATGATTACCACTGTAGCATTAGTTAACACCTCTATTACTTCACATAATTATCTTCTTTTTTGTGGTCACAACATTTAAGATGTAGTGTTTTAACAACTTTGAAGTATACAATACAGTATTGTTGATTATAAACACTATGCTGTGCATTAGATCTTCAGAATTTATTCATCTTCTAAATGTAAGTTTGTAACATCTCCCACCCAATTGGCTCACTCTCCAGCCCTTGGTAAGCATTATTTTATTCTCTGTCTTTACAAGATTTTTTTTTTAGATTCCACATATAAGTGATATTACACAGTATTTGTCTTTCTCTGACTTATCTCACTTACATAATCCCCTCTAGTTCCATAAATGTCATCACAATGGCAGGAATCCCTTCTTTCTCATAGATGAATAATATTTCATTGTATACATAAATACCATGTCTTCTTTATCCATTCATCCATTGATGGAAACAGGTTTCTTCCATATCTTGGCTATTGTGACTAATGGTGCAATAAACATTCAAGTGCAGATATACTTTTAATATTTGGTTTTTGGTCCTTTGGATATATACTAAGAATTGGGATTGCTGCATGATATGGTAGCTTATTTTTATTTGAAGAACCTTCATACTGTTTTCTGTAGTGGCTGAACCAATTTACATTCCCACCAAAAGTGCACAATGATTCCCTTCTCTGCACATCCTTGCCAACACCTGTTATCTCTTTTTTCTTTATTATAACCATTCTGACAGGTGTGAGGTGATATCTCATTTTGGTTTTGATTTGCATTTCCTTGATAATTAGTGATGTTGAGCATCTTTTGGTGTACCTGTTGACCATTTGAATATATTCTTTGGAAAAATGTCTAGTCAGTTTCTATGTCCATTTTTAAATTGGATTGTTTGTTTTGTTGTTGTAGTTATGGAGTTGTATGAGTATTTTGCATGTACTTTTATATTGACCCCTCAACTAATATATGGTTTGTAAATATTCTCTCCCATTCTGCAGGTTGCCTTTTCATTTTGGTGATTGTTTCCTTTATTGGCAGAAGCTTTTGATGTAGTCCCACTTGTTGATTTCTGTTTTTATTGATACTGCTTTTGGTGTCATGTCCAAAAAATCATTGCCAAGACCAATGTCATGGAGCTTCTTCCTAATGTTTTCCTAAGTTTTTGGTAACATAGTTTATGGTTAAGTCTGTAATCCATTTCAAGTTACTTTTTGTGAATGGTATAAGATAAGGGATCAATTTCACGTTTTTGCATGTGATTATCCAGTTTTCCCAGCACCATATCCAGTTTTCCCAACACCATATATTGAGGAAACTATCCTTTCCCATTGAGTATTCTTGGCTCCCTTTTCAAATATTAGTTGACCTTATTTGCGTGTGTGGAAGTTATTTCTGGGCTCTATATTCCACTCCATTGTACAACGTGTCTATTTTTATGCCAGTACCATACTGTTTTAATTACTAAGGCTTTGTAGTATAGTTTGGAATCAGGAATGTGATATTAATATTAATTATTTTGAGCCATGAACAAGGGTATCTTTCAACATGTTTGTATTTTTTTCAATTTCTTTCATCAGTAGATTTTATTGTACAGATCTTTCACTTCCTTGGCTAAATTTATTCCTGAATATATTACTGTTTTTGATGCTATTGTGAATGATATAGTTTTCTCTGTTTCTTTCCAGATATTTTGTTGTTAGTGCATAGAAATGCATGTTAATTTTATATCATGCAACTTTATTGAATTTGTTAATTAATTCCAACAGTTTTTTGTTGTTGTTGTTGAGTCTTCAGGATTTTCTGTATATAAAACTATATCATCTGCAAATAACAAAAATTTATGATTTAGATGTATTTTATTTCTTTATCTTGCCTCATTGCTCTAGCTAAGACTTCCAGTACTATGTTGAATAAAGATTGTAATAGTAGGCTTCCTTGTCTTGTTCCTAATATCAGAGGAACAGCTTTCAAGTTTTCATCATAGATATAATGTTGGCTGTGAGTTTGGCACACATACCTTTATTATGTTGTGGTATATTCCTAGAAGTAACCAATTGTTGAAGGTTTTTAATCACAAAAAGTTGCTGCATTTTGTCAAATAATTTTTCTTTATCTGTTGAGGTGATCATATAATTTTTATTACTTATTCCATTAATGTGATGTAACACATTATTGATTTGCTTATTTTGGACCATAATTGCAACCCAGGGTTAAATCCCACTTATCATACCGTATGATTCTTTTAATGTGGTTTCTTAATTGAAGTATAGATGATTTGCAATATTATATTAGTTTCAGATGTACTGCATAGTGATCCAGTATTTTTGCAGATTATACTCCATTATAAGTTATTACAAAGTAATGACTATAATTCCCTGTGCTATACAGTATATCCTTGTTGCTTATCTATTTTATACATAATAATTATATCTGTTAATCCCATACTCCTGATTTGCTTCTCTCCCCTTCCCTCTCTGCTTTTGTAACCACAAATTTGTTTTCTATATCTGTGAGTCTGTTTCTGTGTTGTAATGTGTTTTTGAATTCATTTTGACAATATTTTTTTGAGAATTTTTGCATCTATATTCACCAGGGACATTGGTCTAAATTTTTCTTGTTGTGTCCTTTGTAGGTTACAATATATTTTATTGTTGCTTTTAGGATACTCTTTTCATCTTTGCATTTTGACAGTTTCATTATAATGTGTGTTGGAGAGGTTATTTTATTTGGGGGTTTTTATACCATTTAAAACAAATTTATTGAAGTATAGTTGATTTACAATGTTATGTTAGTTTCTTTTCCTGTATAGGCCATTACAGAGTATTGAGTAGCACTCCCTGTGCTATATAGTAGGTCCTTATTAGTTATCTATTTTATACATAGTAGTATGTACATGTCAATCCCACTCTCCCAATTTATCCCTCCCTCCCCTTATTCCCTGGTAATCATAAGATTTTTTTCTATATCTGTGACTCTATTTGGAGAGGTTATTTTAAATTCTGGTAATGGGGTGATCTATTTGCTTCATAAACTAGGATGTCCAAGCCTCTCCACAGGTTTGGGAGGTTCTCACTACTATTTTTTCAATAAAAATTCTGCCCCCTTTTCCCTCTATTTTCTTTCTGTTGCTCCAGTGATTGTGATATTGTTTTCATTTGATGATGTCCCATAAATCATGTATGGTGTCATCTCATTCTTTTTTTCTTTGTTCTCTCCTGACTGGGTTATCTCAAAGTTCCTGTCCTCCAGATCATAGATTTTGTCTTCTGCTTGGTCTATTCTGCTTCTAATGCTCTCTATTGCAGGTTTTTTTTTTTCTTTCATTGAATTCTTCAGCTTCAGAATTTCTGTTTTACTCTTTTTTATGCATTCTATCTCTTTTAAAAATATCTCATTTTGTTCATGTATTTTTTCTTGAGTTTGTTGATCTGTCTTTATGTATTTCCTTGTATCTTACTGAGTTTCCTCAAAACAGCTATTTTGAATTCTTTATTGGGTAAATTACAGAATTCTGTGTCTTTGAGTTCAGTTACTGGAGGATTATTGGAATTTTTTTTTATGTTTCCTTGATTCTACTTGCTCCTTGGTGTTTTACATTTCTGTTTTTGCAATTAACATTGCAGCCACATCCTCCACTCTTTACTAGTTGCCTTCAGGTGGGAGATAATTTGCATTGGTCCTGCTTATTTCTGGGGATTTCTCTGACTGTGTGGATATATCTGTTTCACACTTCTTCTTCATTCTTGCAGCAGAATTCTTAATATTGCATGACTTCTCTCAACCTTACAGTTCACCAGGGTGGCTGTCGGGAACATCTTTTTTGTTTTCAGAAGGTGGCACTACCACTAAATTTTGTGGATTTTCCCTTACCCACAGACCCTGGCCTATTTTCTGCATGCACTCTGTCTACCAGAGGCTGCGCTTGTACAAAAACTCATTGCAGAGTGGGGGAAGTTGTGGATTTAACTCTCTGAGCATTAGGGTGACCACTGGCCAGGTGTGGGAATCTTCAGGTGAGGTTTAACCAGTGGCTCATGGGTGGGCTACCTCTTCAAGTCCTAAACTCAGTCAGCAGGAATGGCATCTCCTTAATACCCCCATATTCTTGTCTTCCTCTTTCTGGATATCCTCCATCCTGCCAGTAATGGAGGTCTCACCTCAATATTCTGGGTGCTGTGGCAGAGAAATGGGTTTCTTTCACAATGTCCTACACTGTTGGGACAGCCAGGCACTCACTCTCCATTCTATCTTTCCTCTGAAGTATGGTAGTTACTGGCTTCTCCAGCCTCATACTGTGCAATCTTGGGGCAAAGTTCTTCTTACCCTTCCCAATGCATCCAAACTCATATTTTTTGTTTCTCCAGTGGAGTTTTCAAACTTCTCAGGAAACCTGGACTTCTACAAAGGCTCACTTGTAGGTGAGTATTAGCCCAAGTCAGCACTCTACAGGTTCCCCCTGACTGCAGTGAGAGGGGTGGAACTGGTTCACAATCCCCTGCTGGTTCCACAACCAATACTGAGATCTGTCTGCATATTATCTGATGCACATGTGGGAGTGATATTATAACTCCTACAGAGGAACAAATGTTCAGGGAACATGGAGAATTTTAGTTGTTAAAAGGGAAGGAGAATGAAAGGAGAGATGTCTTATGCTGCCATGATGCTGATATCACCATTATCTTATTGATTTTTGTTCTCATTTTTATTTCTTTTCTTCTGCTAGCTTTGTTTTTATTTTGGTCTTTTTTTCAAGTTCCTTTAGGTAGGGATTTAAGTTATTGATTTGATACTTTTCTTCTTTTCCAGTGTAAACATTTGGTATCATATATTTCCCTCTCAGCACTGCATTAGCTGCCTGCCACAATTTTTGATATGTTTTATTTTCATTTTCACTCAGTTCTAAGTATTCATTTAAATTTCCTTTAAGACTTCCTATTTGACTTATGGATCATTTATTTATAAGTGTGCTGTTAATTTACAAGTGTTTGGTGATTTTACTATTGTCTTTCTGTTATGATATCTAGCTTGATTTTATTATGGTCAGAGAACTCTTTGTAGTTTCAATTTGAACTTCCTTAATGAAGGAAGTTCCTTAATGACTAAGGAAATTTAACAGTTGTTGTATGTTTATTGGCCACTGAAATATTCTCTTTTCTGAAATTCTTTAAGCCTTTTGCCTATTTTTCTATTGGGCTGGGTTTTTTTCCTTATTGAATTATAGATTTTTATATATTCTAAATATATCATTGTCAATGATATATTTGTTGCTAATATCTTCTCCTGCTGTGTATCTTGATTTTTACCCTATTCTTAATGTAGTAATTGCATTTATAATTTCAATGTGGTCCAATACACCAATTTTTATGCCTAGAGTTTGTGTCCTATAAAGAAATCATGATGATATTTTCTTACATTTTCTTCTACAAACATTATGTTTTGCCTTTCATATTTTCCCATGACCACCCCACTGTGCTCCCCAGTTTGAGCTTGGCACTGGATTTAGAGAGGTTGGAACCTGGGAAAAGACTTGACCTAGGGATGCACAGGTGACCTGGAGGCTTAGCCCAGGTAAGGCAGTCATGACCTTTTTTGGTGCTTATTCAAATTGTTCCCCAGGAACAGTCCAGAATTCTAACAGCAACACTACTGCTGAATTTCCTGTCACCACCTAGCTGTGTGCCCCAGCCCAAGCAGAGCAAACGATTCAACCCCACTCACTCCATGCCACAGACTAACACTGTGTCTGGGACAGCCACAAAATGGGGAAAGATGTAACAATGGGCTGCTTCTGAGTAGAGCCACAGATGCCTACACAGGCAGAGCATTGGACCTGAGTAAGTGAATGAGCCCCACTGGCTTCAACACTCCCCTCCTTTATGGCAAAGGCCCCAATGTGGGAAGAAGAAAATACACTTAAAAGGAACAGAGGCAGCTTGAGCCTGACCCTCAAAGTTTATGCTCCAGCAACTTGGGAGTAGATCTTGCCACTGACATGGTGGTCACAGACACTGAGCAGAGAGGAAGCCCCACCTCACCCTGTGAAGGCTCTAGCTATCCCATCACTAGCCACACTCTCTACCAGGTTAAAGCAGCCAATATGCCTTGAAGAAAGATGTGACTGGTGACTACATCAACTCCAGCCCTCTCACCAAAGGCAATGGGTATATGCAGTCTATGTAGGGAAGCTCCTGCATGAGAATATCCATTCAAGACCACAATAGGTAAGTGTTTAACTTAAACTCAGAGATGGAGAAAGTTAAGTAAAATTAAAAGGCTCTCAATTGAGAGAGCAAGAGAGAAACCCTAAAAAAAATAATAATGAAACATAAATAAATAATTTACCAAAGAATTTTAAAAGTTGGTAATAAAAATACTAACTGAATTAGGGAAGAGAATTGATCTAAACACAGATCATTTTAACAAGGAACTAGCAAATATAAAGAAGCCCCAATCAAAAATAGATAATTCAATATCTGAGATCAAAAGCACTCTAAGAGCATTGAATAGCTGACTACATGACACAGAAGAACACATCAGAACAGCAGACATAAAAACAAATTTTAAAAATGAGTGCAATATAAGAGATATTTCAGATAACAACAAACTTGTTAACATTCACATTTTAAGGGTTCCAGAAGGAAAGAGAGAGAAAAGAGTGTTGAAAATGTATTTGAAGTAATTATGGCTGAAAACTTCTCAAACCTAAAGAAGGAAAAAGCTATCCAAGACATGTAATAATTTAAATGGCAAAAGTTAAAGAGAGAATTCTAAAATCAGCAAGGGAAAAACAGTCAAATACAAGAGAATCCCCATGAGTCTATCAGCTTATTTCTCTGCAGAAACTTTGCAGGCCTTAAGGGAGTGGTGTGTTATATTCAAACTGCTGAAAGGGAAAACACTGCAACCTAGGATACTCGAACAAGCAAAATTATTATTCAGAATAGAAGAGAGATAAAGAAAGTCTTAGACAAGAAAAAAACTAAAAGAATTAATCAAAGCTACATCTACCCTAAAAGAAATATTAAAGGATCATCTCTAATTGGAAAGTAGGTAAAAATATATAGGAAAAGGAAAATTCCAATAGGAAAGGCAAATATATAGTAAGGATTGGAGGTCACTTAAATACACCAATACATAGATTAAAAGGGAAAAATTGTAAAAGCAAATATAACTGCAATAAGCAGTCAAGGAACAAGCATGAAGATGTAAAATATGACATCAAAAGCACAAAATGTGGGGGAGGGGGGTAAACAATGTAGATATTTAGAATGTGTTTGAATTTAAATGACTACCAGTTTAAATCAAGTACATATAATTATGGTTCAACACATTTGAACCCCATGGTAACCACAAGTAAAAAACTGAAAATAGATGCACAAAAAGCTAAAATGAAAGGTACCCAATCATACTACTAAGGAAAACAATTAAATCATAATGGGAAAAAAAAGAAGAAGAACTAATGAACAGAGAAGAACTACAAAAACAACTAGAAAACAAGTAATAAAATGAAAATAAGTACATACCTATCAATAATTATTTTAAATGCCAATGGACTATATGATTCAATCAAAAAACATAGGGTGACACCTATCCTTCTCAAACTCTTCCAACAGATAGCAGAGGGAGGAACACTCCCAAACTCATTCTATGAGGCCAACATCACCCTGATACCAAAACCAGACAAAGACGTCACAAAGAAAGAAAACTACAGGCCAATATCACTGATGAACATAGATGCAAAAATCCTCAACAAAATATTAGCAAACAGAATCCAACAGCACATTAAAAGGATCATACACCATGATCAAGTGGGGTTTATCCCAGGAATGCAAGGATTCTTCAATATACGCAAATCAATCAACGTGATACACCATATCAACAAACTGAAGGAGAAAAACCATATGATCATCTCAATAGATGCAGAGAAAGCTTTTGACAAAATTCAACACTCATTTATGATAAAAACCTTGCAGAAAGTAGGCATACAGGGAACTTTCCTCAACATAATAAAGGCCATATATGACAAACCCACAGCTAGCATCGTTCTCAATGGTGAAAAACTGAAACCATTTCCACTAAGATCAGGAACAAGACAAGGTTGCCCACTCCCACCACTCTTATTCAACATAGTTTTGGAAGTTCTAGCCACAGCAATCAGAGCAGAAAAAGAAATAAAAGGAATCCAAATAGGAAAAGAAGAAGTAAAGCTGTCACTGTTTGCAGATGACATGATACTATACATAGAGAATCCTAAGGATGCTACCAGAAAACTACTAGAGCTAATCAATGAATTTGGTAAAGTTGCAGGATACAAAATTAATGCGCAGAAATCTCTGGCATTCTTATACACTAATGATGAAAAATCTGAGAGTGAAATTAAGAAAACACTCCCATTTACCATTGCAACAAAAAGAATAAAATATCTAGGAATAAACCTACCTAAGGAGACAAAAGACTTGTATGCAGAAAACTATAAGACACTGATGAAAGAAATTAAAGATGATACAAATAGGTGGAGAAATATACCATGTTCTTGGATTGGAAGAATCAACATTGTGAAAATGACTATACTACCCAAAGCAATCTACCGATTCAATGCAATCCCTATCAAATTACCACTGGCATTTTTTACAGAACTAGAACAAAAAATTTCACAATTTGTATGGAAACACAAAAGACCCCGAATAGCCAAAGCAATCTTGAGAACGAGAAATGGAGCTGGAGGAATTAGGCTCCCTGACTTCAGACTCTACTACAAGGCTACAGTAATCAAGACAATATGGTACTGGCACACAAACAGAAATATAGATCAATGGAACAGGATAGAGAGCCCAGATATAAACCCCCACACATATGGTCACCTTATCTTTGATAAAGGAGGGAAGGATATACAGTGGAGAAAAGACAGCCTCTTCAATAAGTGGTGCTGGGAAAACTGGACAGCTACCTGTAAAAGTATGAAATTAGAACACCCCCTAAACCACACACAAAAATAAACTCAAAATGGGTTAAAGACCTAAATGTAAGGCCAGACACTATCAAACTCTTAGAGGAAAACATAGGCAGAACACTATATGACATAAATCACAGCAAGATCCTTTTTGACCCATCTCCTAGAGAAATGGAAATAAAAACACAAATAACCAAATGGAATCTAATGAAACTTAAAAGCTTTTGCACAGCAAAGGATACCATAAACAAGACCAAAAGACAACCCTCAGAATGGGAGAAAATATTTGCAAATGAAGCAACTGACAAAGGACTAATTTCTAAAATTTATATGCAGCTCAATAACAAAAAAACAAACAACCCAATCCAAAAATGGGCAGAAGAACTAAATAGACATTTCTCCAAAGAAGATATACAGATATCCAACAAACACATGAAAGAATGCTCAACATCATTAATCATTAGAGAAATGCAAATCAAAACTACAATGAGATATCATTTCACACCGGTCAGATTGGCCATCATCAAAAACTCTAGAAACAATAAATGCTGGAGAGGGTGTGGAGAAAAGGGAACCCTCTTGCACTGCTGGTGGGAATGTAAATTGATACAGCCGCTATGGAGAACAGTATGGAGGTTCCTTAAAAAACTACAAATAGAACTACCATACGACCCAGCAATCCCACTACTGGGCATATACCCTGAGAAAACCATAATTCAGAAAGACTCATGTACCAAAATGTTCTTTGCAGCTCTATTTACAATAGCCAGGACATGGAAGCAACCTAAGTGTCCATCAACAGATGAATGGATAAAGAAGATGTGGCACATATATACAATGGAATATTACTCAGCCATAAAAAGAAATGAAACTGGGTTATTTATAATGAGGTGGATGGACCTGGAGTCTGTCATACAGAGTGAAGTAAGTCAGAAGGAGAAAAACAAATACCGTATGCTAACACATATATATGGACTCTAAGGGAAAAAAATGTCATGAAGAGATTAGTGGTAGGACGGGAATAAAACACAGACTTACTCGAGCATGGACTTGAGGATATGGGGAGGGGGAAGGGTGGGCTGAGACGAAGTGAGAGAGTGGCAGGGACATATACACACTATCAAATGTAAATTAGATAGCTAGTGGGAAGCTGCTGCACAGCACAGGGAGATCACCTCTGTGCTTTGTGACCACCTAGAGGGGTGGGATAGGGAGGGTGGGAGAGAGGGTGATGCAAGAGGGAAGAGATATGGGAACATATGTATATGTATAACTGATTCAGTTTGTTGTAAAGGAAAAACTAACACACTATTGTAAAACAATTATACTCCAATAAAGATGTTAAAAAAAAAAAAAAACATAGGGTGGCTGATTGGATAAAAATAACAAGACCCTTCAAAATGCTGCTTACAAGAGACTCAGTTCAGAGCTAAAGAAACACACAGACTGGAAGTGAGGGGATAGAAAAAGATATTCCATGCAAACAGAAATGACAATAAAGGAAGGGTAATAATACTCATAAAAGCCAAAATAGACTTTAAAACAAAGGCTATCACAAAAGACAAATGGAACATTATATAATAGTGGCAGGATCAGTATAAGAAGAGGATATTACACTTATTAATATATACACACCCAGTACAGGAGCATCTAAATGTATAAAGCAAATACTAATAGACATAAAGGGAGATGCTGACAATAACACAATAATAGTAGGGAAATTTTACACTCCACTGACATCAATGAACATAAAATCAATAAGGACATTGAGACAGAAAATCAATAAGGCAATAGTGGTCTTAAATGAAACTGTAGACTGATTGGACTGAATTGGTATCTACAGGACATTACATCCAAATACAGCAGAATATGCATCCTTTTCAAGTGCACATGTAGTGTATTGCAGGATAGATCACATAATATGTCACACAACAAGTTTCACCAAATTTAAGAGAATATAAATTATATCAAGCATTCTTTTTCTGACCAAAAGAGTATGAAACTAGAAATCAAATAGAGAAAGAAAAACTAGAAAAGAACAAACATATAAAGACTAACCTACATGCTATTTTATAAAAAAAAGTCAATGAATAAATGATTGAATCAATGAGGAAATCAAAAAAAAAAAAACTTCGAGAAAAATGAAAATGGAAACACAATTTTCCAAAATGTATGAGATGCAGCAAAAGAAGTTCTAACAGGGAATTTCATAGTGGTAAAGCCTACTCAAGAAATAAGAAAAATCTCAAATGAACAAATAAATCTACTGCCTAAAAGAATTAGAAAAAGAAGAACAAAGTCAGCAGAAGGAAGGAAATAATAAAGGTCAGGGAGGACATGAATAAAACAGAGATTAAAAAAATTAGAAAAGATCAATGAAATCAAGAGCTAGTTATTTAGAAAGATAATCAGACTAGTCATGCACAGTGCTCCTGATGATACCTGCTTTCAGTTTCAGGCTCCCAGGGCTGCCCTTGGTCAGGAGGTAGAATTCCAGTGAAGTCTGATAAGGGGCTGGGATCAGAGCTCTGATAATTACCTTCTGTGTGACCTCAGCCTTGTGTATGATAGGGTCTTGATCCTGTCAGTTTTTATTTGTTTCTTTGTT
This sequence comes from Kogia breviceps, assembly GCF_026419965.1. Taxonomy (NCBI): domain Eukaryota; kingdom Metazoa; phylum Chordata; class Mammalia; order Artiodactyla; family Physeteridae; genus Kogia; species Kogia breviceps. Next base: position 75,772,015 of record NC_081330.1, on the reverse strand, counting down.
TGTTTTGTTTGTTTTTAGTATAGTTCTTAGAACTTGTTTTCATTGGTGGATTTCAGTTTTGGCTTGCTTGCTCTCCTCTTTTTTGCTTTTTTTTGCTCTTTTTAAATTAATATTTAAAATTTTTTTAATTTTAATAAATTTTTTAAATATTGGATTTTAATGACTTTTCTTTTCTGTTCTTTTCTTTCTTTCTTTTGGTCATTTTTTTCTCACTTTTCTTCTGAGCTGTGTGGCTGACAGGGTCTTGGTGCTCTGACCAGGTGTCAGGTCTGTGCCTGTCAGGTGGGAGAGCCGAGTTCAGGACATTGGTCCACCAGACACCTCCCAGCTCCACATAATATCATATACCGAAAGCTGTGCCAGAGATCTCCATCTCAATGCTAACACCCAGCTCCACTCAATGAACAGCAAGCTACAGTGATGGACACTCTAGGCCAAACAATAAGCAAGACATGAACAAAACCACAATAACTAGCAGAGAGGCTGCCTAAAATCATAATAAGGTCACAGACACCCCAAAACACCCCACCAGATGTGGTCCTGCACATCAGAAAGACAAGATCCAGACTCAGCCACCAGAACACAGGCACCAGTCCCCTCCACCAGGAGGCCTACACAACTCACTGAAACAAACATAGCCACTGGGGGCAGATTATTTTTTTTTTTTAACATCTTTATTTGAGTATAACTGTTTTACAAGAGTGCGTTAGTTTCTCCTTTACAACAAACTGAATCAGTTATACATATACATATGTTCCCATAACTCTTCCCTCTTTTGTCAACCTACCTCCCACCCTCCCTATCCCACCCCTCTAGGTGGTCACAAAGCACAGAGGTGAACTCCCTGTGCTATGCTGCAGCATCCCACTAGCTATCTATTTTACATTTGGTAGTGTGTATATGTCCCTGCCACGCTCTCACATCGTCACAGCTTACCCTTCCCCCTCCCCATATCCTCAAGTCCATGCTCTAGTTGGTCTGTGTTCTATTCCCATCCTACCACTAATCTCTTCATGATATTTTTTTTTTAGATTCCATATATATGTGTTAGCATACGGTATTTGTTTTTATGCTTCTGACTTACTTCACTCTGTATGACAGATTCCAGGTCTATCCACCTCATTACAAATAACTCAGTTTCATTTCTTTTTATGGCTGAGTAATATTCCATTGTATATATGTGCCACATCTCCCTTATCCATTCATCTGTTGCTGGACATTTAGGTTGCTTCCATGTCCTGGCTATCGTAAATAGAGCTGCAATAAATCTTTTGGTACATGACTCTTTTTGGATTATGGTTTTCTCAGGGTATATGCCCAGTAGTGGGATTGCTGAGTCATATGGTAGTTCTATTTGTAGTTTTTTAAGGAACCTCCATACTGTTCTCCATAGTGGCTGTATCATTTTACATTCCCACCAACAGTGCAAGAGTGTTCCCTTTTCTCCACACCCTCTCCAGCATTTATTGTTTCTAGAGTTTTTGATGATGGCCAATCTGGCCAGTGTGAGATGATATCTCATTGTAGTTTTGATTTGCATTTCTCTAATGATTAATGATGTTGAGCATTCTTTCATGTGTTTGTTGGATATCTGTATATCTTCTTTGGAGAAATGTCTATTTAGTTCTTCTGCCCATTTTTTGGATTGGGTTGTTTGTTTTTTTGTTATTGAGCTGCATGAGTTGTTTATAAATTTTGGAGATTAATCCTTTATCAGTGGCTTCATTTGCAAATATTTTCTCCCATTCTGAGGGTTGTCTTTTGGTATGGTTTATGGTATCCATTGCTGTGCAAAAGCTTTTAATTTTCATTAGATCCCATTTGTTTATTTGTGTTTTTATTTCCATTTCTCTAGGAGATGGGTCAAAAAGGATCTTGCTGTGATTTATGTCGTATAGTGTTCTGCCTATGTTTTCCTCTAAGAGTTTGATAGTGTCTGGCCTTACATTTAGGTCTTTAACCCATTTTGAGTTTATTTTTGTGTATGGTGTTAGGGAGTGTTCTAATTTCATACTTCTACAGGTAGCTGTCCAGTTTTCCCAGCACCACTTGTTGAAGAGGCTGTCTTTTCTCCACTGTGTTTCCTTCCCTCCTTTATCAAAGATAAGGTGACCGTATGTGTGTGGGTTTATCTCTGGGCTTTCTATCCTGTTCCATTGATCTATATTTCTGTTTTTGTGCCAGTACCATACTGTCTTGATTACTGTACCCTTGTAGTATAGTCTGAATTCAGGGAGCCTGATTCCTCCAGCTCCATTTTTCGTTCTCAAGATTGCTTTGGCTATTCGGGATCTTTTGTGTATCCATACAAATTGTGAAATTCTTTTTTCTAGTTCTGTAAAAAATGCCAGTGGTAGTTTAATAGGGATTGCATTGAATCTGTAGATTGCTTTGGGTAATACAGTCATTTTCACTATGTTGATTCTTCCAATCCAAGAACATGGTATATTTCTCCACCTATTTGTATCATCTTTAATTTCTTTCATCAGTGTCTTATAGTTTTCTGCATACAAGTCTTTTGTCTCCTTAGGTAGGTTAATTCCTAGATATTTTATTCTTTTTTTTGCAATGGTAAATAGGAGTGTTTCCTTAATTTCATTCTCAGATTTTTCATCATTAGTGTATAAGAATGCCAGAGATTTCTGTGCATTAACTTTGTATCCTGCTACTTTACCAAATTCATTGATTAGTTCTAGTAGTTTTCTGGTAGCATCCTTAGTATTCTCTATGTATAGTATCATGTCATCTGCAAACAGTGACAGCTTTAATTCTTCTTTTCCTATTTGGATTCCTTTTATTTCTTTATTTTCTCTAATGGCTGTGGCTAGAACCTCCAAAACTAGGTTGAATAAGAGTGGTGAGAGTGGGCAACCTTGCCTTCTTCCTCATCTTAGTGGAAATGGTTTCAGTTTTTCACCATTGAGAACAATGCTGGCTGTGCGTTTGTCATATATTGCTTTTATTATATTGAGGAAAGTTCCCTCTATGCCTACTTTCTGCAGGGTTTTTATCATAAATGGGTGTTGAATTTTGTCAAAAGCTTTCTCTGCATCTATTGAGATGATCATATGGTTTTTCTCCTTCAGTTTGTTGATATGGTGTATCACGTTGATTGATTTGCATATATTGAAGAATCCTTGCATTCCTGGAATAAACCCCACTTGATCATGGTGTATGATCCTTTTAATGTGCTGTTGGATTCTGTTTGCTAGTATTTTGTTGAGGATTTTTGCATCTATGTTCATCAGTGATATTGGCCTATAGTTTTCTTTTTTTGTGACGTCTTTGTCTGGTTTTGGTATCAGGGTGATGGTGGCCTCATAGAATGAGTTTGGGAGTGTTCCTCCCTCTGCTATCTGTTGGAAGAGTTTGAGAAGGATAGGTGTTAGTTCTTCTCTAAATGTTTGATAGAATTCGCCTGTGAAGCCCTCTGGTCCTGGGCTTTTGTTTGTTGGAAGATTTTTAATCACAGTTTCAATTTCAGTGCTTGTGATTGGTCTGTTCATATTTTCTATTTCTTCCTGGTTCAGTCTTGGCAGGTTGTGCATTTCTAAGAATTTGTCCATTTCTTCCAGGTTGTCCATTTTATTGGCATAGAGTTGCTTGCAGTAATCTCTAATAATCTTTTGTATTTCTGCAGAGTCAGTTGTTACATCTCCTTTTTCATTTCTAATTCTATTGATTTGAGTCTTCTCCCTTTTTTTCTTGATGAGTCTGGCTAATGGTTTATCAATTTTTTTTATCTTCTCAAAGAACCAGCTTTTACTTTTATTGATCTTTGCTATTGTTTCCTTCAATTCTTTTTCATTAATTTCTGATCTGATCTTTATGATTTCTTTCCTTCTGCTAAATTTGGGGGGTTTTTGTTCTTCCTTCTCTAATTGCTTTAGGTGCAAAGTTAAGTTGTTTATTCGAGATGTTTCCTGTTTCTTAAGGTATGATTGTATTGCTAAAAACTTCCCTCTTAGAACTGCTTTTGCTGTATCCCATAGGTATTGGGTCGTTGTGTCTCCATTGTCATTTGTTTCTAAGTACTTTTTGATTTCCTCTTTGATTTCTTCAGTGATCACTTCGTTATTAAGTAGTGTATTGTTTAGCCTCCATTTGTTTGTAGTTTTTAAAGATCTTTTCCTGTAATTGATATCTAGTCTCATAGCGTTGTCGTCAGAAAAGATACTTGATACAATTTCAATTTTCTTAAATTTGCCAAGGCTAGATTTGTGACCCAAGATATGATCTATCCTGGAGAATGTTCCATGGGCACTTGAGAAAAATGTGTATTCTGTTGTTTTTGGATGGAATGTCCTATAAATATCAAGTAAATCCATCTTGTATAATGTTTCATTTAAAGCTTGTGTTTCCGTATTTATTTTCATTTTGGATGATCTGTCCATTGGTGACAGTAGGGTGTTAAAGTCCCCTACTATGATTGTGTTACTGTCGATTTCCCCTTTTATGGCTGTTAGTATTTGCCTTATGTATTGAGGTGCGCCTATGTTGGGTGCATAAATATTTACAGTTTTTATATCTTCTTCATGGATCGATCCCTTGATCATTAGGTGGTGTCCTTCTTTGTCTCTTGTAATAGTTTTTATTTTAAAGTCTATTTTGTCTGATATGAGAATTGCTACTCCAGCTTTCTTCTGATTTACATTTGCATGGAATATAATTTTCCATCCCCTCACTTTCAGCCTGTAAGTGTCCCTAGGTCGGAAGTGGGTCTCTTGTAGACAGCATATATATGGGTCCTGTTTTTGTATCAATTCAGCCAGTCTGTGTCTTTTGGTGGGAGCATTTAATCCATTTACATTTAAGGTAATTATTGATATGTGTGTTTCTATTACCATTGACTTAATTGTTTCAGGTTGTTCTTGTAGGTCTTTTCCTTCTGTTATGTTTCTTGCTTAGAGAAGTTCCTTTAGCATTTGTTGTAAAGCTGGTTTGGTGGTGCTGAACTCTCTCAGCTTTTGCTTGTCTGTAAAGGTTTTAATTTCTCCATCAAATCTGAATGAGATCCTTGCTGGGTAGAGTAATCTTGGTTGTAGGTTTTTTTTTCCTTCATCACTTTAAATATGTCCTGCCACGCCCTTCTGGCTTGTAGAGTTTCTGCTGAAAGATCAGATGGTAGCCTTATGGTGATTCCCTTGCGTGTTATTTGTTGTTTTTCCCTTGCTGCTTTTAATATGTTTTCTTTGTATTTAATTTCTGACAGTTTGATTATTATGTGTCTTGGCGTGTTTATCCTTGGGGTTATCCTGTATGGGACTCTCTGTGCTTCTTGGACTTGGTTGACTATTTCCTTTCCTATATTAGGGAAGTTTTCAACTATAATCTCTTCAAATATTTTTTCAGTCCCTTTCTTTTTCTCTTCTTCTTCTGGGACCCCTATGATTCGAATGTTGGTGCATTTAATGTTGTCCCAGAGATCTCTGAGACTGTCCTCCGTTCTTTTCATCCTTTTTTCTTTCTTCTGCTCTGCAGTAGTTATTTCCACTATTTTATCTTCCAGGTCACTTATCCGTCCTTCTGCCTCAGTTATTCTGCTACTGATCCCGTCTAGAGTATTTTTCATTTCATTTATTGTGTTGCTCATCGTTACTTGTTTCCTCTTTATTTCTTCTAGGTCCTTGTTAACTGTTTCTTGCAATTTGTCTATTCTATTTCCAAGATTTTGCATCATCTTCACCATCATTATTCTAAATTCTCTTTCAGGTAGATTGGCTATTACCTCTTCATTTGTTAGGTCTGGTGTGTTTTTATCTTGTTCCTTCATCTGCTGTGTGTTTTTCTGTCTTCGCATTTTGCTTATCTTACTGTGTTTGGGGTCTCCATTTTGCAGGCTGCAGGTTCGTATTTCTATCTATTTTTTTTTTTTTTTTTTGCTGTATGTGGGCCTCTCACTGTTGTGGCCTCTCCCGTTGCGGAGCACAGGCTCCGGACGCACAGGCCCAGCGGCTATGGCTCACGGGCTCAGTCGCTCCGCGGCATGTGGGATCCTCCCGGACCAGGGCACGAACCCGTGTCTCCTGCATCGGCAGGCGGATTCTCAACCACTGCGCCACCAGGGAAGCCCTATTTCTATCTATTTTTGATGGCTGTCCCCAGTGGCTGAGGTTGGTTCAGTGGGTTGAGCATGTTTCCTGGTTGGGGGGACCAGTGCCCCTGTTCTGGTGGATGAGGCTGGATCCCGTCTCCCTGGTGGGCAGGTCAACGTCTGGTGGCGTGTATTGGGATGTCGGTAGCCTTACTGTGATTCTAGGCCGCCTCTCTGCTAATGGATGGGGCTGTAGACCTGTCTCGCTCTTTGTTGGGTATAGGGTGTCCAGCACTGTTTGTTGCTGGTCCTTGAGTGAATCTGGGTCTTGGTGTTGAGATGGAGATCTCTGGGAGATTTTTGCCATTTGATATTACGTGGAGCTGAGAGGTCTCTTGTTGACCAGTGTCCTGAAGTTAGTTCTCCCACCTCAGAGACACAGCCTTGACACCTGGCTGGAGTGCCAAGAGCCTTTAATCCACACGGCTCAAAACAAAAGGGAGAAAAAATAGAAATTCAGAAAGGAAGGAAGAAATGAGGAAGGGAGGGAAGGAAGGAAGAAAGGAAGGGAGGGAGGAAGAAAGGAAGGGATTGAGGAAGAAAGGAAGGGAGGAAGGAAGGAGGGAATATAGAAAGGAAGGGAGGGAGGAAGGAAGGTAGGGAGGAAGGAAGGAGGGAATAAAGAAAGGAAGGGAGGGAGTAAGAAAGGAAGGGAGGAACGAAGGAGGGAATAAAGAAAGGGAGGGAGGGAGGAAGAAAGGAAGGGAGGAAGGAAGGAGGGAATAAAGAAAGGAAGGGAGGGAGGAAGAAAGGAAGGGAGGAACGAAGGAGGGAATAAAGAAAGGGAGGGAGGGAGGAAGAAAGGAAGGGATGTAGGAAGGAGGGTATAAAGAAAGGAAGGGAGGGAGGAAGAAAGGAAGGGAGGAAGGAAGGAAGGAATAAAGAAAGGAAGGGAGGGAGGAAGAAAGGTAGGGAGGAAGGAAGGAGGGAATAAAGGAAGGAAGGGAGGGAGGAAGAAAGGAAGGGAGGAACGAAGTAGGGAATAAAGGAAGGAAGGGAGGAAGGAAGGAAGGAGAGAAATAGGAAAGAAAGGAGGGAAGAAAGGAAGAAAGAAAGGGGAGAAGACAAAATAAAGTAGGGTAAAATACAGTTATTAAAATAACAAAATAATTATTAAGAAGAAAAATTTCTATTAAAGAAAAAGAAAAAAAAAATGGTCGGTCTAACCCCAGGACAAATGGTGAAAACAAAGCTACACAGACAAAATCTCACACAGCAGCACCCACATACACACTCAGAAAAAGAAAAAAGGGGGAAATAATAGTATATCTTGCTCCCAAAGTCCACTTCCTCAACCTGGGATATTTCGCTGTCTATTCAGGTTTTCCACAGGTGCAGGGCACTTCAAGCTGACTGTGGAGCTTTAACCCACTGTTTCTGAGGCTGCTGGGAGGGACCTCCCCCTCTCTTTGTTTGCACAGCTCCTGGGGCTCAGCCCTGGACCTGGCCCCGCCTCTGCGTGCAGGTCGGCCGAGGGCGTCTGCCCTTCGCTCAGAGAGGACGGGGTCAAAGGAGCAGCGTTAACGGAGCAGCTGATTCGTGGTCTCTGGCTCACTCAGGCCGGAGGGGTGGGGCACGGATGTGGGGCGAGTCCGCGGCAGCAGAGGCCGGCGTGACGCTGCACTGGCCCGAGGCGCGCCGTGCGTTTTTCCGGGGAAGCAGTCCCAGGATCCCGGGACCCCGGCAGTGGCGGGCTGCACAGGCTCCCGGGAGGGGCGGTGTGGAGAGTGACCTGTGCTCACACACAGGCCTCTTGCTGGCGGCAGTAGCAACCCTAGATTCCAACACCCGTCTCTGTTGTCCGTGCCGACAGCCACAGCTCGCGCCCGTTTCTGGAGCTCCTTTATGTGGTGCCCTTAATTCCCTTTCCTCACGCCCCAGGAAGCGAAGAGGCAAGAAAAAGTCTCTTGACTCTTAGGCAGCTCTGCGCCTGTTTCTGGAGTTCCTTTAAGCGGCGCGCTTAAACCCCTCTCCTCGCGTAGCAGGAGGGAAAGAGGGAAGAAAAGGTCTCTTGCCTCTTTGGCAGCTCCAGACTTCTCTGGAACTCCCTCCCAGCCAGCCGTGGTGCGCTAACCCCTTCAGGCTGTTTTCACTCTGCCAACTCCAGACCTTTCCCTGGGATCCGCCCTAGGCTCAGTTCCCAGCCCCGCCCGCCCCACCCACCGCAGCGGGTGAGCAGAGAAGCCTCTCAGGCTGGTGAGTGCTGATCGGCACCAATCCTCCTTGCGGGAATATCTCCGCTTTGCCCTCCGCACCCTGTTGCTGCACTCTCCTCCGCGGCTCTGAAGCTTCCCCCTCTGCCACCTGCAGTCTCTTCCCGCGACGGGGCTTCTAGTGTGTTGGAACCTTTCCTCCTTTACGGCTCCCTCCCACTGGTGCAGGTCCCGTCCCTATTCTTTTGTCTCTGTTTGTTCTTTTTTCTTTTGCCCTACCCAGGTATGTGGGGAGTTTCTTGCCTTTTGGGAGGTCTGAGGTTTTCTGCCAGCGTTTGGTGGGTGTTCTATACGAGATGTTCCACGTGTAGATGTATTTCTGAAGTATCTGTGAGGAGGAAGAGTGATCCCCGTGTCTTACTCTTCCGCCATCTTCTCCGGGGGCAGATATTTTTTAAAAAGTGAACTACAAATCTGGAGCCTGCTAAAAGTATACCCCAAAACACAGTAAGTTAAGCAAAATGAGAAGACAGAGAAACACAGAGCAGATGAAGGAGCAAGGTAAAAACCCACCAGACCAAACAAGTGAAGAAGAAATAGGCACTCTACCTGAAAAAGAATTCAGAATAATGATAGAAAATATAATACAAAATCATGGAAATAGAGTGGAGAAAATACAAGAAATGTTTAACAAGGACCCAGAGGAACTAAAGAGCAAACAAACCATGATAAACAACAAATAAATGAAATTTAAAATTATCTAGAAGGAAACAATAGCAGAGCAACTGAGGCAGAGGAACGGATAAGTCATCTGGAAGATAAAAGAGTGGAAATAACTACTGCAGAACAGAATAAAGAAAAAAGAATGAAAAGAATTGATGACAGTCTCAGAGACCTCTGGGACATTAAATGCACCAACATTTGAATGATAGCAGTCCCAGTAGAAGAAGAGAAAAAGATAGGGACTGAGAAAATATTTGAAGAGATTAAAGAAGAAAATTTCCCTAACATGGGAAAGGAGATAGTCAGTTAATTCCAGGAAGCAAAAAGAGTCCCATACAGTATAAATCCAAGGAGAAGCATGCTAAGACACATATTAATCAAAATATCAAAAATTAAACACAAAGTAAAAATATTAAAAGCAGCAAGGGAAAAACAACAAATAACATAAAAGGGAACCCCCATAAGGATAACAGCAGACATTTAAGAAGAAACTCTGCAAGCCAGAAGGGAGGGGCAGGACATATTTAAAGTGATGAAAGGGAAAAATCTACAATCAAGATTACTCTACACAGCAAAGATCACATTCAGATTCGAGGGAGAAATTAAAACCTTAACAGACAAGCAACCTTAAGAGAAATCAGCACCACCAAACCAGCTTTACAACAAGTGCTAAAGGAACCCCTGTAGGCAGGAAAGACAAGGAAAGGAAAAGACCTACAATAAAAAACACAAAACAATTAAGAAAATGGTAATAGGAACATATTCATTGATAACTACCTTAAATGTAAATAGATTAAATGCTCCAAACAAAAGACATAGACTGGCTGAATGGATACAAAAACAAGACCCATATATATGTTGTCTACAAGAGACCCACTTCAGACCTAGGGACACATACAGACTGAAAGTGAGGGGATTGAAAAAGATATTCCATGCAAATGGAAATCAAAAGAAAGCTGGAGTAGCAATTCTCATATCAGAAAAATTTGACTTTAAAATAAAGACTCTTACTATAGACAAAGAAGGACACTACATAATGATCAAGGGATCGATCCAAGGAGAAGATATAACCATTTTGAATATTTATGCACACAACATAGGAGCATGTCAATACATAAGGCAAATGCTAACAGCCATAAAAGAGGAAATTGACAGTAACACAATCATACTAGGGGACTGTAACACCCCACTTTCATGAATGGACAGATCATCCAAAATAAAAAAGAATAAGGAAAAACAGGCTTTAAAAAATATATTAAACAAGATGTACTTAATTGATATTGATGGGACATTCCATCCAGAAACAACAGATTACACTTTCTTCTCAAGTGCTCATGGAACATCCTCCAGAACAGATCATATCTTTGGGCGCAAATCAAGCCTGGGTAAATTTAAGAAAATTGAAACCATATCAGGTATCTTTTCCGAACACAATGCTATAAGACTAGATACCAATTACAGGAAAAAACATCTGTGAAACATACAAACACATGGAAGCTAAACATTACACTACTAAATACCAAGAGATCACTGAAGAAATCAAAAAATACTTAGAAACAAAAGTCAATGAACACACGACAACCCAAAACCTATGGGATACAGCAAAAGCAGTTCTAAGAGGGAAGTTTATAGCAATACAATCCTACCTCAAGAAACATCTCAAATAAACAACCTAACCTTACACCTAAAGCAATTAGAGGAAGAACAACAACAACAACAAAAACCAAATTAAGCAGAAGGAAAGGAATCATAAAGATCAAATCAGAAATAAATGAAAAAGAAATGAAGGTAACAATAGCAAAAATCAATAAAACTAAAAACTGGTTCTTTGAGAAGATAAACAAACTTGATAAACCAGACACATCAAGAAAAAATGGGAGAAGACTCTACTCAATAGAATTAAAAATGAAAAAGGAGAACTACCACTGATATTGCAGAAATACAAATGATCACGAGAGATGACTACAAGCAGCTATCCGCCAATAAAATGGAAGAACTTGAAGAAGTGGACAAATTCTTAGAAAAGAACAACCTGCTGAGGCTGAACCAGGAAGAAATAGAAAATCTGAACAGACCAATCACAAGCACTGATATTGAGATTGTGATTAAAAATTTTCCAACAAACAAAAGCTCAGGACCAGATGGCTTCCCAGGCAAATTCTATCAAATATGTAGAGTAGAGCTAACACCTATTATTCTCAAAATATTCCGAAATATAGCAGAGGGAGGAACACTCCCAAACATATTCTACAAGGCCACCATCACCATGAAACCAAAACCAGACAATGATGTCACAAGGAAAGAAAACTACTGATCAATACCACTGATGAACACAGATGCAAAAATCTTCAAAAAATATTAGCAAACAGAATCCAAAAACACATTAAAAGGATCATACACCATGATCAAGTAGGGTTTATCCCAAGAATGCAAGAATTTTTCACAATATGCATTTTTTCTTTTTTCTTTTTTTAATATAATATTTTCTGTTTATTGGTTTAGATTATCTTATAAGAACTTGAAGACATGAGACTGAGAATATCTGAAAGATGTTAATCAACATCCCCAAGAATTAATATTTCTTTCATTTTTTATTTATTTTATTTTATTTTTTAAAAACATCTTTATTGGAGAATAACTGTTTTACAATAGTGTCTTAGTTTTTCCTTTACAACAAAGAGAATCAGTTATACATATACATATGTTCCCATATCAATTCCCTTTTGCATCACCCTCCGTCCCGCCCTCCCTATCCCACCCCTCTAGGTGGTCACAAAGCACAGAGGTGAACTCCCTGTGCTATGCGGCTGCTTCCCACTAGCTATCTAATTTACTTTTGGTAGTGTGTATATGTCCCTGCCACTCTCTCACATCGTCACAGCTTACCCTTCACCCTCCCCATATCCTCAAGTCCATGATCGAGTAGATCTGTGTTTTATTCCCGTGCTACCACTAATCTCTTCATGACATTTTTTTCCTTAGATTCCATATATATGTGTTAGCATACAGTATTTGTTTTTCTCCTTCTGACTTACTTCACTCTGTATGACAGATTCCAGGTCTATCCACCTCATTACAAATAACTCAGATTCATTTCTTTTTATGGCTGAGTAATATTCCATTGTATATATGTGCCACATCTTCTTTATCCATTCATCTGTTGATGGACACTTAGCTTGCTTCCATGTCCTGGCTATCGTAAATAGAGCTGCAATAAACATTTTGGTACATGACTCTTTTTGGATTATGGTATTCACAGGGTATATGCTCAGTAGTGGGATTGCAGGGTGATATGGTAGTTCTATTTGAGGTTTTGTAAGGAACCTCCATACTGTTCTCCATAGTGGATGTATCAATTTACATTCCCACCAGCAGTGCAAGAGGGTTCCCTTTTCTCCACACCCTCTCCAGCATTTATGGTTTCTAGAGTTTTTGATGATGACCAATCTGACCGGGGTGAGGTGATATCTCATTGTAGTTTTGATTTGCATTTCTCTAATGATTAATGATGTTGAGCATTCTTTCATATGTTTGTTGGCAATCTTTATATCTTCTTTGGAGAAATGTCTATTTAGTTCTTCCCATTTTTGGATTGGGTTTTTGTTTTTTTGTTATTGAGCTGCATGAGTTGCTTATAAATTTTGGATATTAATCCTTTGTCAGTTGCTTCATTTGCAATTATTTTCTCCCATTCTGAAGGTTGTCTTTGGGTCTTGTTTATGGTATCCTTTGCTGTGCAAAAGCTTTTACGTTTCATTAGATCCCATTTCTTTATTTTTGTTTTTATTTCCATTTCTCTAGGAGATGGGTCAAAAAGGATCTTGCTGTGATTGATGTCGTATAGTGCTCTGCCTATGTTTTCCTCTAAGAGTTTGATAGTGTCTGGCCTTACATTTAGGTCTTTAACCCATTTTGAGTTTATTTTTGTGTGTGGTGTTAGGGAGTGTTCTAATTTCATTCTTTTACAGGTAGCTGTCCAGTTTTCCCAGCACCACTTATTGAAGAGGCTGTCTTTTCTTCACTGTATATCCTTCCCACCTTTATCAAAGATAACGTGATCATATGTGTGTGGGTTTATCTCTGGGCTTTCGATCCTGTTCCATTGATCTATATTTCTGTTTTTGTGCCAGTACCATGCTGTCTTGATTACTGTAGCCTTGTAGTAGAGTCTGAAGTCAGGGAGCCTGATTCCTCCAGCTCCATTTTTCGTTCTCAAGATTGCTTTGGCTATTCGGGGTCTTTTGTGTTTCCATACAAATTGTGAAATTTTTTGATCTAGTTCTGTAAAAAATGCCAGTGGTAGTTTGATAGGGATTGCATTGAATCTGTAGATTGCTTTGGGTAATAGAGTCATTTTCACAATGTTGATTTTCCAATCCAAGAACATGGTATATCTCTCCACCTCTTTGTATCATCTTTAATTTCTTTCATCAGTGTCTTATAGTTTTCTGCATACAAGTCTTTTGTCTCCTTAGGTAGGTTTATTCCTAGATATTTTATTCTTTTTGTTGCAATGGTAAATGGGAGTGTTTTCTTAATTTCATTCTCAGATTTTTCATCATTAGTGTATAAGAATGCCAGAGATTTCTGTGCATTAATTTTGTATCCTGCTACTTTACCCAATTCATTGATTACTTCTAGTAGTTTTCTGGTAGCATCCTTAGTTTTCTCTATGCATAGTATCATGTCATCTGCAAACAGTGACAGCTTTACTTCTTCTTTTCCACTTTGGATTCCTTTTATTTCTTTATTTTCTCAGATTGCTGTGGCTAGAAATCCCAAAACTAGGTTGAATAAGAATGGTGAGGGCTTCCCTGGTGGCGCAGTGGTTGAGAGTCCGCCTGCCGATGCAGGGGACACGGGTTCGTGCCCAGGTCCGGGAAGATCCCACGTGCCGCGGAGCAACTGGGCCCGTGAGCCATGGCCGCTGGGCCTGCGCGTCCGGAGCCTGTGCTCCGCAACGGGAGAGGCCACAGCAGTGAGAGGCCTGCATACCGCAAAAAAAAAAAAAAAAAAAGAATGGTGAGAGTGGGCAACCTTTTCTAATTCCTGATGTTAGTGGAAATGGTATCAGTTTTTCACCATTGAGAACAATGCTGGCTGTGGGTTTGTCATATATGGCCTTTATTATGTTGAGGAAAGTTCCCTCTATGCCTATTTTCTGCAGGGTTTTTATCATAACTTGGTGTTGAATTTTGTCAAAAGCTTTCTCTGCATCTATTGAGATGATCATATGGTTTTTCTCATTCAGTTTTTTGATATGGTGTATCACATTGATTGATTTGCGTATATTGAAGAATCCTTGCATTCTTGGAATAAACCCCACTTGATCATGGTGTATGATCCTTTTAATGTGCTATTGGATTCTGTTTCCTAATATTTTGTTGAGGATTTTTGCATCTATGTTCATCAGTGATATTGGCCTGTAGTTTTCTTTCATTGTGACGTCTTTGCCTGGTTTTGGTATCAGGGTGATGGTGGCCTCATAGAATGAGTTTGGGAGTATTCCTCCCTGTGCTACATTTGGAAGAGTTTGAGAATGATAGGTGTTAGCTCTTCTCTAAATGTTTGATAGAATTTGCCTGTGAAGCCCTCTGGTCCTGGGCTTTTGTTTGTTGGAAGATTTTTAATCACAGTTTCAATTTCAGTGCTTGTGATTGGTCTGTTCATATTTTCTATTTCTTACTGGTTCAATCTTGGCAGGTTGTGCATTTCTAAGAATTTGTCCATTTCTTCCAGGTTTTCCATTTTATTGGCATAGATTTGCTTATAGTAATCTCTAATAATCTTTTGTATTTCTGATGTGTCTGTTGTTATGTCTCCTTTTTCATTTCTAATTCTTTTGATTTGAGTCTTCTCCGTTTTTTTTCTTGATGAGTCTGGCTAATGGTTTATCAATTTTATTTATCATCTCAAAGAATTAGCATTTACTGTTATTGATCTTTGATATTGTTTCCTTCATTTTTTTTTTCATTTATCTGATGTGATCTTTATGATTTCTTTCCTTCTGCTATATTTGGGGTTTTTTTGTTCTTCTTTCTCTAATTGCTTTAGGTGCAAATTTAGGTTGTTTATTCGAGATGTTTCCTGTTTCTTAAGGTATGATTGTATTGCTATAAACTTCCCTCTTAGAACTGCTTTTGCTGTATCCCATAGGTTTTGGGTCATTGTGCCTCCATTGTCATTTGTTTCTAAGTATTTTTTGATTTCCTCTTTGATTTCTTCAGTGCTCACTTCGTTGTTAAGTAGTGTATTGTTTAGCCTCCATGTGTTTGTATTTTTTACACATCTTTTCCTGTAATTGATATCTAGTCTCATAGCATTGTGGTCAGAAAAGATACTTGATACGATTTCAATTTTCTTAAATTTGCCAAGGCTAGATTTGTGACCCAAGATATGATCTATCCTGGAAAATGTTCCATGAGCACTTGAGAAAAATGTGTATTCTGTTGTTTTGGGATGGAATGTCCTATAAATATCAATTAAGCCCATCTTTTGTAATGTATCATTTAAAGCTTGTGTTTCCATATTTATTTTCATTTTGGATGATCTGTCCATTGGTGAAAGTGGGGTGTTAAAGTTCCCTGCTATAATTTTGTTACTGTTGATTTCCCCTTTTAAGGCTGTTAGTATTTGCCTTATGTATTGAGGTGCTCCTATTTTGGGTGCATAAATATTTACAATTGTTATATCTTCTTCATGGATCGATCCCTTGATCATTATGTAGTGTCCTTCATTGTCTCTTGTAATAGTTTTTATTTTATAGTCTACTTTGTCTGATATGAGAATTGTTACCCAGCTTTCTTCTGATTTCCATTGGCATGGAATATCTTTTTCCATCCCCTCACTTTCAGCCTGTAAGTGTCCCTAGGGCTGAAGTGGGTCTCTCGTAGACAGCATATATATGTGTCCTGTTTTTGTATCAATTCAGCCAGTCTGTGTCTTTTGGTGGGAGCATTTAAACCATTTACATTTAAGGTAATTATTGATATGTGCGTTCCTATTACCATTTACTTAATTGTTTCGGGTTGTTCTTGTAGGTCTTTTCCTTCTCTTATGTTTCTCGCTTAGAGAAGTTCCTTTAGCATTTGCTGTAAAGCTGGTTTGGTGGTGCTGAACTCTCTCAGCTTTTGCTTGTCTGTAAAGGTTTTAATTTCTCCATCAAATCTGAATGAGATCCTTATTGGGTAGAGTAATCTTGGTTGTAGGATTTTTCCTTCATCACTTTAAATATGTCCTGCCACTTCCTTCTGGCTTGTAGAGTTTCTGATGAAAGATCAGATGTTAATCTTATGGGGATTCCCTTGTGTGTTATTTGTTGTTTTTCTTTGGCTGCTTTTAATATGTTTTCTTTGTATTTAATTTTTGACAGTTTGATTATTATGTGTCTTGGCGTGTTTATCCTTGGGTTTATCCTGTATGGGACTCTGTGCTTCCTGGACTTCATTGACTATTTCCTTTCCTATATTAGGGAAGTTTTCAACTATAATCTCTTCAAATATTTTCTCAGTCCCTTTCTTTTTCTCTTCTTCTTCTGGGACCCCTATAATTCGAATGTTGGAGCATTTAATGTTGTCCCAGAGGTCTCTGAGACTGTCCTCAGTTCTTTTCATTCTTTTTTCTTTCTTCTGCTCTGCAGTAGTTATTTCCACTATTTTATCTTCCAGATCACTTCTCCGTCCTTCTGCCTCAGTTATTCTGCTATTGATCCCATCTAGAGTATTTTTCATTTCATTTATTGTGTTGCTCATCGTTTCTTGCTTCCTCTTTATTTCTTCTAGGTCCCTGTTAACTGTTTCTTGCAAATTGTCTATTTTACTTCCAAGATTTTGCATCATGTTTATTATCATTATTCAGAATTCTTTTTCAGGTAGACTACCTATTTCCTCTTCATCTGTTAGGTCTGGTGTGTTTTTATCTTGCTCCCTCATCTGTTGTGTGTTTTTCTGTCTTCTCATTTCGCTTATCTTACTGTGTTTGCGGTCTCCTTTTTGCAGGCTCCAGGTTCGTAGTTCCTGTTGTTTTTGGTGGCCGTCCCCAGTGGCTAAGGTTGGTTCAGTGGGTTGAGCAGGTTTCCTGGTTGGGGGGACTAGTGCCTCTGTTCTGGTGGATGAGGCTGGATCTTATCTTTCTGGTGGGCATGTCCACGTCTGGTGATGTGTTTGGGGATGTTGATGGACTTATTATGATTTTAGGCAGCTTCTCTGCTAATGGATGGGGCTATAGACCTGTCTTGCTCTTTGTTGGGGATAGGGTGTCCAGCACTGTTCGTTGCTGGTTCTTGAGTGAAGCTGGGTCTTGGTTTTGAGATGGAGATCTCTGGGAGATTTTCGCCATTTGTTATTTCGTGGAGCTGGGAGGTGTCTTGTGGACCAGTGTCCTGAGGTTGGTTCTCCTACCTCAGAGACATTGCTGTGGTGCCTGGGTGGGGTGCCAAAAGCCTTTAATACACACGGCTCAAAATAAAAGGGAGAGGGCTTCCCTGGTGGTGCAGTGGTTGAGAATCCGCCTGCCGATGCAGGAGACACGGGTTCATGCCCTGGTCCGGGAAGATCCCACATGCCACGGAGCAAGTAAGCCCGTGAGCCATGCCCGCTAGGCCTGGGCGTCCGGAGCCTGTGCTCCGCAATGGGAGAGGCCACAACAGTGAGAGGCCCACATACCGCAAAAAAAAAAAAAAAAATAATAATAATAAAATAAAATAAAATAAAAGGGAGAAAAAATAGAAAGGAAAGAAAAGGAAGGAAGGGAAGAAGGAAGGAAGGAGGGAGGGATAGAAGGAAGGAAGAAAGAAAGGAAGGGAGGAAGGAAGAAAGGAAGGGAGGAAGGAAGAAATGAAGGAAGGAAGATAGCAAGAAAGGAAGGAAGGAAGGAGGAGAGGAAGAAAGGGAGGAAGGAAGAGAGGAAGGAAGGGAGGAAAGAAGGGAGGAAGGCAGGTAGAAATGAGGGAAGGAGGGAAGGAAGGAAGGAAGAAAGGAAGAAAGAAAGGGAGAAGACAAAATAAAGTAGGATAAAGTATAGTTATTAAAATAGAAAATAATTATTAAGAAGAAAAATTTCTGTTAAAAAAACAGAAAAACGGGTCAGTCTAACCCTAGGACAAATGGTGAAAGCAAAGCTATTCAGACAAAATCTCACACAGCAGCACACACATACACACTCACAAAAAGAAAAAATGGGAAAATAATAGTATATCTTGCTCCCAAAGTCCACCTCCTCAATTTGGGATGATTCCTTGTCTATTCAGGTTTTCCACAGATGCAGGGCACTTCAAGTTGATTGTGGAGCTTTAATTCTCTTCTTCTGATGCTGCTGGGTGAGTCCTCTCCCTCTCCTCTTTGTTCACATAGCTCCTGGGGTTCAGCTTTGGACTTGGCCCTGCCTCTGCACGTAGGTCGTCCGAGGGCATCTGCCCTTCGCTCAGACAGTATGACGTTAAAAGAGCAGTTGATTCGGGGACTCCAGCTCACTCAGGCTGGGAGGAGGGAGTGGCACGGGTGTGGGGCAAGTCCGCGGTGGCAGAGGCCAATGTGACGCTGCACCGGCCCAAGGCTTGCCGTGCGTTCTCTCGGGGAAGCTGTCCCTGGATCCCAGGACCCTGGCAGTTGTGGGCTGCATGGGCTCCTGGGAGAGCCGGTGTGGAGAATGACCTGTGGTCACATACAGGCCTCTTGGTGGTGGCAGCAGCAACCGTAGCGTCCCACACCCGTCTCTACTGTTCATGCTGACAGCCACGGCTCTCATCCGTTTCTGGAGCTCCTTTACACAGTGCCCTTAATCCCCTCTCCTCACGCCCGAGGAAGCAAAGAGGCAAGAAAAAGTCTCTTGTCTCTTTGGCAGCTCCACACCCATTTCTGGGGCTCCATTAAGTGGCGTGCTTAATCCCCTCTCCTTGTGCCCAGGAAGCAAAGAGGGAAGAAAAAGTCTCTTGCCTCTTCTGCAGCTCCAGACTTCAACCGGACTCCCTCCCGGCCAGCCGTGGCACACTAACCCTTCAGGCTGTTTTCACTCTGCCAACTCCAGATCTTTCCCTGAGATCGACTGAACCCCAAGCCTCAGCTCCCGACCCACGCCCACTCCAGCGGGGGAGCAGACAAGCCTATCAGGTTAGTGAGTGCCAGTCGGCACCGATCCTCTGTGGGAATCTCTCTGCTTTGCCCTCCGCACCCTGTGGCTGCACTCTCCTCCGCGGCTCTGGAGCTTCCCGCTCCGCCACCCGCAGTCTCTGCCCATGAATGGGCTTCTAGTGTGTGGGAACCTTTCCTCCTTCATGGCTCCCTCCCACTGGTGTATGTCCCGTCCCTATTCTTTGTCTCTGTTTATTCTTTTTTCTTTTGCCCTACCCAGGTACATGGGGAGTTTCTTGCCTTTTGGGAGGTCTGAGGTCTTCTGCCAGTGTTCAGTGGGTGTTCTATAGGAGAAGTTCCACGTGTAGATGTATTTCTGATGTCTCTGTGAGAAGGAAGGACCACTATATGCATATTAATCAATGAGATAAACCATATTAACAAACTGAACGATAAAAAGCATATAATCATCTCAATAGATGTAGAAAAGGCTTTCGAAAAAATTCAACACTGGTTTGTGATAAAAACCCTCCAGAAAGTAGGCATAGAGTGAACTTACCTCAACATAATAAAGTCCATATATGACAAATCCACAGCCAACATCATTCTCAGTGGTGAAAAACTGAAACCTTTTCCTCTAAGATAAGCAACGAGACAATGTTACCCACTCTCACGAGTATAATTCAACATATTTTTGAATATTTAGCCACAGGAAACAGAAGAAAAAGAAATAAAATTAATCCAAATTGGAAAAGAAGAAGTAAAGCTGTCACTATTTGAAGATGACAAGATACTATGCATAGAGAATCCTAAAGATGCTACCACACAACTACTAAAGCTAATCAATGAATTTGGTAAAGTAGAAAGATACAAAGTTAATGCACAGAAATCTCTTGCATTCCTATACACTAATGATCAAAAATCTCAAAGAGAAATTAAGGAAACACTCACATTTACCATTGCAACAAAAAGACTAAAATACCTAGGAATAAATCTACTTAAAGAGACAAAAGAGCTGTGTGCAGAACACTATAAGACACTGATGAAAGAAATTAAGGATGGTACAAGCAGATGGAGAGATAGACCATGTCCTTGGATTGGGAGAATCAACATTTTGAAAATGACTATACTACCCATGGCAATCTACAGATTCAATGTAATCACTATCAAACTACCAATGGCATTTTTCACTGAACTAAAATTAAAAAATTCACAATTTGTATGGAATCATAAAAGACCCTGAATAGCCAAAGCAATCTTGAGAAAGCAAAATGGTGTTGGAAGATTCAGGCTCCTGGACATCAGACTATACTACAATGCTACAGTAATCAAGAAACTATGGTACTGGCACAAAAACAGACATATAGATCAATAGAACAGTATATAAAGCCCAGAGATCAACCCCCAACCATATGGTCACTTTATTTTTTATTTTATTTATTTTTTTTTTTGTGGTACGCGGGCCTCTCACTGTTGTGGCCTCTCCCGTTGCGGAGCACAGGCTCCGGACGCACAGGCGCAGCGGCCATGGCTCACGGGCCCAGTCGCTCCGCAGCATGTGGGATCTTCCCGGACCGGGGCACGAACCCGTGTCCCCTGCATCGGCAGGCGGATTCTCAACCACTGCGCCACCAGGGAAGCCCCTGGTCACTTTACTTTTAATAAATGGTGCAAGTATATACAATGGATAAAACACAGCCTCTTCAATAAGTGGTGCTGGGAAAACTGGACAGCTACATGTAAAAGAATGAAATTATAACTCTCCCTAATACCATACACAAATATAAACTCAAAATGGATTAAAGAAGTAAGTGTAAGGCCAGAGACTATCAAACTCTTAGAGGAAAATTTAGGCAGAACACTCTATGACATAAATCACAATAAGATCCTTTTTGACCCACCTCCTAGAGAAATGGAAATAAGAACAAAAATGTAAAAATGGGACCTTATGAAACTTAAAAGCTTTTGCATAGCAAAGGAAACCATAAAGAAGACCAAAAGACAACCCTCAGAATGGGAGAAAATATTTTCAAATGAAGCAACTGACAAAGGATTAATCTCCAAAATTTACAGGCAGCTCATGCAACTCAATATCAAAATAACAAACAACCCAGTGAAAAAATGGGCAGAAGACCTAAATAGACATTTTTCCAAAGAAAATATACACATTGCCAACACACACATGAAAGGGTGCTCAACATCACTAATCATGAGAGAAGTGCAAATAAAAACTACAGTGATGTATTAACTCATACCAGTCAGAATGGCTGTCATCAAAAAATCTACAAACAGTAAATGCTGGAGAGGGTGTGGAGAAAAGGGTACCCTCCTGCACTGTTGGGAGGAAGGTAAGCTGATACAACAACTATGGAGAACAATATGGAGGATCCTTAAATAACTAATCATAGAACGACCATATGACCCAGCAATTCCACTACTGGGCATATACCCTGAGAAAACCATAATTCAAAAGGAGTCATGTACCACAATTTTCACTGCAGCTGTTTACAATAGCCAGGACATGGAAGCAACCTAAGTGTCCATCGACAGATGAATGGATAAAGAAGATTTTGCACATATATACAATGGAATATTAGCCATAGAAATAAACGAAATTGGAGTTATTTGTAGTGAGGTGGATGGATCTTGAGTTTGTCATACAGAGTGAAGTAAGTCAGAAAGAGAAAAACAAATACCATATGCTAACACATATATATGGAATCTAAAAGAAAAATGGTTCTGAGGAACCTAAGAGCAGGACAGGAATAAAGATGCAGACATAGAGAATAGACTTGAGGATATGGGGAGGGGAAAGTGTAAGCTGGGACAAAGTGAGAGAGTGGCATGGACTTATATATGTTACTAGATTTATAATAGATAGCTAGTTGGAAGCAGCTGCCTAGCACAGGGAGATCAACTCAGTGCTTTGTGACCACCTAGAGGGGTGGGATAGGGAGGATGGAAGGGAATTGCAAGAGGGAGGAGATATAGGGATATATGTATATGTGTAGCTTATTCCCTTTGTTATAAAGCAGAAACTAACACACTATTGTAAAGCACTTATACTCCAATAAATGTGTTTAAAAAATAAAAGCATAAGCAAAATTGATTAACCTTTAGCCAGGCTTACCAAGAAGAAAAGAGAGAGGACCTAAATAAGCAAAATAAGAAATTAAAGAGGAGAAATAACAACTGATACAATAGAGATACAAAAAATCCTGAGAGAATATTGTGAGCAGGTAAGTGCCAAAAAATTGGACAACCTAGAGGAAATGGATACATTTCTAGAAAATTGTAGCCTGCTAAGTCTGAGTTAAGAAGAAATAGACAATTCAAACAGACCAACAGTGAAATGAATTTAATTGGTAATAAAATAAAACCTCAGCAAACAAAAGTCCAGGACTGAACAGAATTTTACCAAACACATAAAGAAGAAATAATGCTGATGCTTCTCAGGCTTCTCTAAAAAAATTGAAGAGGAGGGAATACTCCCAAATTCATTCTATGAGACCATTACCCTGATACCAAAACCTGAAAAAAACACTACAAAAAATAATCACATTTGACTAACTTTTAGAAATATAGATGCAAAAATACTCAACAAAATATTAGTAAACAGAATCCAACAATATATAAAAATGATCATACACCATGAAAAAGTTGGATTTATTTCAGTGTTACAAGAATGGTTCAACATTTGAAAATCAATCATTGTGATACACCACATTAACAAAAAGAATGATTAAAATCACATGATAATCTCAGTAGATACAGAAAATGCCTTTGACAAAATACAACATCTATTCATGAAGAAAACTCTCATCAAAGTTGGTATATAGGGAATTTTCCTCAATATAAAAAGGCCATTTATGACAAGCCCACAGCAAACCTCATAGTCAGTTGTGAAAAACTGAAAGCCTTCCTTCTAAATTCAGAAACAAGACAAGGATATACACTCTTGCCACTTCGATTTAACATAGTATTGGAAGTATTAGCCACAACAAACAGACAAGAGAAATAAAATTCTTCAGGTTGGAAAGGAAGAGGTAAAACTGTCACTATTTGCAGATGACATGATATAGAGAACCTTAAAGTATCCACCCAAAAGCTATTAGAATTAATTAATGAATTCAGCAAGGTTCTAGTATGCAAGATTAATATACAGAAATCTGTCATTTCTACTTATGAATAATGAAATATCAGAAAGAGAATGTTAAAAAATCTCATTGAAAATCGCATCAAAAAGAATAAAATATCTGGGAATAAACTTAACGAAGGATATAAAAAACCTCTACTCTGAAATCTACAGAAGTGATGAAGGAAATTGAAGATAATTCAGAGAAATGGAAAGATAACTTAAGCTCTTTAATTGGAAGAGTTAATATTGTTAAAATGGCCATACTACCCAAAGTATTCTCCATATATTTAATGCAATTCCTATCAAAATACCCATGACATTTTTCAAAGAACCAAAGCAAATAGTCCTAAAATTCATATGGAATCCCAAGAGGCCCCAAATTTTCAAAGCAATCTTGAAAATAAACCAAAAACACAAAGCTGGAGGTATAACCCTCCCAAATGTCAGAGTGGACTAGAAAGCTATATTAATCAAAACAGCATGACACTGGCACAAAAACAGACACATAGATCAATGAAAAAGAATAGAGAGTCCAGAAATAAACACATGTACCTATCCATTTTCAATTAATCTACAAGAGAATAGGGAAGAATACAGGATGGAGAAAAGACAGTCTCTTCAACAAGTGGTGCTGGGAAAACTGGACAGCCAGATATAAAATGATGAGATTAAAACATTCCCTTACCTCATGTACAAAAATAAACTCAAACTGGTTTAAAAACCTAAATGTAATAATGGAAACTATAAAAATCCTAGAGGACAACATAGGCAGAACACTCATTGACATAAACAGTAGCAATATAGTTTTGACTCTATCTCAAAGCAAAAAATGAAAGCAAGAAAAGAAAAAAAGAGAGAGAACTAATTAAACTTAAAATCTTTTGCACCTAAATAAACAAAATAAGAAATGAAAGAGGAGAAATACCAACTGATACAACAGAGATACAAAAAATCATAAGAGAATATTATGAGCAGTTATGGGCCAACAAATTGGAAAACCTAGAGGAAATGGACACACATACACACAAACAAAGAATTATCTTAACATTTTCTATTACGATGGTAGATTTTTCCTTTCCCTTTTGTAGTGCTAACAATATTAGCTTTTTTTTTGCAGTATGTGGGCCTCTCTCTGTTGTGGCCTCTCCCATTGCGGAGCACAGGCTCTGGACGTGCAGGCTCAGTGGCCATGGCTCATGGGCCTAGCCACTCCACGACATGTGGGATCTTCCTGGACCGGGGCATGAACCCGTGTCCACTGCATCAGCAGGCGGACTCTCAACCACAGCTCTCCCAGGGAAGCCCCAATATTAGCTTTTTATCACAACATTTCTGTATTTTATATTTAAGATGCTTTTCTCATAAGCATTATTCACTTAATTTTTAAGGTAGTCTGACAATTTTTGGTTTTTAAGTGGAATATTTAACTCATTTACATTTAATGTAATGACAGTGATATTTGTGTTTGAATATACCAACTTTTTAAAAAAATTTTACTGGAGCGTAGTTGATTTACAATGTTGTGTTAGTATCAAGTGTACAGCAAAGTGAATGTGTTATACAAATACAAATTTATAAAATCCATGTTTTTAAGATTATTTTCCCATACAGGCCACTACAGAGTATTGAGTAGAGTTCCCTGTGCAACACAATAAGTCATTAGTTAGTTATCTGTTTTATAGATAGTAGTGTGTATATTTCAATCCCAATCTTCCCATTTATCCATCCCCTCCCTTACATCCTGGTAACCACAAGTTTATTTTCAACATCTCTAACTCTATTTCTGTTTTGTAGATAAGTTCATTTGTACAATATTTTTTTTAGATTCCATATATAAGCAAAATCTTATGTCTGTCTTTCTCTGCCTGACTCAGTATGACAATATCTAGGTCCAACCTTGTTGCTGCAAATGGCATTTTAAAAATTCTTTTTATGGCTAATATTCCATTGTATATATGTACCAGAACTTATTTACCCATTCCTCTTTCAATAAACATTTAGGTGGCTTCCATTTCCTGGCTATTGTAAATAGTGCTGCAATGAACGTTGGGGTGAACGTTGAATTATGGTTTTCTCTGGGTATATGCCCAGGAGTGTGATTGCTGGATCATATGGTGGCTCTATTTTTAATTTCTAAGGAAGCTATGTACTGTTCTCCATATTGGCTATACCAATTTACATTCCCATCAACAGTGTTGGAGGGTTTCCATTTCTCCACACCTTCACCAGCATTTATTGCTTGTAGATTTTTTTGATGACAACCACTCTGACTGGGGTGAGGTTTGATTTTCATTTCTCTAATAAGTAGTGATATTAAGCATCTTTTTATGTCCTTTTTAATCATCTGAATGTCTTCTTTGGAGAAATGTCTGTTGAGATCTTCCACCATTTTTTTTTTGAGTGTATTGTCTGTTTTTCTGATATTGAGCTGCATGAGCAGTTTGTATATTTTGGAGATTAATCCCTTTTTTGTCAGTTCATTAGCAAATATTTTCTACCATTTTGAGGGTCGTCCTTTCATTTTCTTTGTGGTGTCCTTTACATTGAAAGAGCTTTTAAGTTTAACTAGGTCCCATTTGTTTATTTTTCTTTCTATTTTCATTACCCTAGGAGGTGGATCAAAAAAGATCTTGCTGTGATTTATGTCATCGTGTGTTCTGCCTATATTTTCCTCTAAGAGCTTGATAGTATTTGGCCTTATATTTAAGTCCTTAATCTATTTTGAGTTTATTTTTGTGTATGCCATTAGGGAGTTTTCTAATTTCATTCTTTCACATGTACCTGTCCAGTTTTCCCAGCACCACTAATTGAAGAGGTTGTCTTTTCTCCATTGTATATCCTTGCCCCCTTTGTCATAGATTAGGTGACCATACGTGTGTGGGTTTATCTCTGGGCTTTCTATCCTGTTCCATTGATCTATATTTCTGCTTTTGTGCAAGTACCATACTGTTTTGATGACTGTAGCTTTCTGGTATAGTCTGAAGTCAGAGAGCCTTACTCTTCCAGCTATGTTTTTCTTTCTCAGGATTGCTCTGGCTATTCCTGGTCTTCTGTGTTTCCATACAAATAGTAAATGTTTTTTTTCTAATTCTTTGAAAAATGCCATTGGTAATTTGATAGGGATTACATTGAATTTGTAGATTGCTTTGAGTAGTATAGTCATTTTCACAATATTGATTCTTCCAATCCAAGAATGTGGTATATCTTTCCATCTCTATGTGTCATCTTTCACTTTTAAAATCAGGATCTTATATTTTTCTGAGAACAGGACTTTTGCCTCCTTAGGTTGGATTATTCCTAAGTAATTTATTCTTTTTGATGTGATGGTAAATCAGATTATTTCCTTGATTTCTATTTCTGATCTTTCATTGTTAATGTATAGGAATGCAAGAGATTTCTGTGTATTAATTTCATATCCTGCAACTTTACCAAATTCATTGATGAGCTCTAGTTGTTATCTGGTAGCGTCTTGTCATGTTACTGATCTTAGAGGAAATGTTTTCAGTAGTTCACCATTAAGAATGATGTTTTCTGTGTGTTTCATATATGGACTTTATTATGTTGAAGTAGGTTCTCTCTAAGCCCACTTTCTGGAGAGTTTTTATCATAAATTGGTCTTGAATTTTGTCAAAAGCTTTTTCTACATCTATGGAGATGATCATATGGTTTTTATTTTTCAATTTGTTGATGTGGTGTATCAAACTAACTGATTTGCAGATACTGAAAAATCCTTGCACCCCTGAGATAAATCCCACTTGGTCATGGTGTATGATCCTTTTAATGTGTTGTTTGCTTAGGTTTGCTAATATTTTGTTGAGGATTTTCCCATCTATGTTCATCAGTGATATTGGCCTGTAGTTTTCTCATTTTGTGATATTATTGTCTGGTTTTGGTATCAGGGTGATTTTGTCCTCATTGAATGAGATTGGGAGTGTTCCTTCCTCTGCATTTTTTTGGGAGAGTTTCAGAAGTGTAGGTGTTAACTCTTCTCTAAATGTTTGATAGAATTCTCCTGTGAAGCCATCTGGTCCTTGACTTTTGTTTGTTGGAAGATTTTTTCATCACAGTTTCAATTTCAATACTTGTGATTGGTCTGTTCATATTTTCTATTTCTTCCCAGTTCCATCTTGGAACACTGAACCTTTCTAAGAATATGTCTTTTCTTCTAGGTTTTCCATTTTATTGGCATATAGTTGCTTGTAGTAGTCTCATGATCCTTTGTATTTCCATGATGTTTGTTGTAACTTCTCCTTTTTCATTTCTAATTTTAGTGACTTGTGTCCTCTCCCTTTTTTTCTTAATGAGTCTGGCTATAGGTTTACCAATTTTTTAAAACAAATGTAGTATTTTACTAATAACTGAAGCTAATAAATTTTAAAATGTAGATAAAGTAGTTCTCTGGAAAAATATTTTTCAAAATTGACTGGCTTTCTTTTTTTAACTTTTTATTTTATATTGGAGTATATCCGGTTAACAAAGTTATGAAAGTTTCAGTTGCACAGCAAAGGAACTCAGGCATACATATACATGTATCCATTCTTCCCCAAACTCCTCTCCCATCAAGGCTTCCACATAACATTGAGCAGACTTCCCTGTGCTATACAGTCCTTGTTGGTTATCTATTTTAAATATAGCAGTGTGTACATGTTGATTCCAAACTCCCTAAGTATCCTTTCCCCCCATGCTCCATCCTGGTAAACATAAGTTCATTCTCTATGTCTGTGAATCTCTTTCTGTTTTGTAAATAAGTTCATTTGTATCATTTCTTTTTAGATTCTGCATATAAGGGATATCTTATGATATTTCTCTTTCTTTCTCTGACTTACTTCATTCAGTATGAGAATCTCTATGTCCTTCCATGTTGCTGCAAATGGCATTATTTAATTCTTTTTAATGGTTGAGTAATATTCCAGTGTATATATGTACCATATCTTCTTTATCCATTCTTCTGTTGATGTACATTTAGGTTCCCTCCATGTCCTGGCTATTGTAAATAGTGCTGCAATGAATATTGTGGTGCATGGATATTTTTGAATTATGGTTTTCTCTGGATATATGCCCAGGAGTGGGATTGAAGGATCATATGTTAGCTCTATTTTTAGGTTTCTAAGGAACCTCCACATGGTTCTCCATAGTAGATATACCAATTTACATTCCCACCAGCAGTGTTGAAGGGTTTCCTTGTCTCCACATCCTCTCCAGCATTTATTGTTTGTGGATTTTTTGATGATAGCCATTTGACTGATGTGAGGTGATATCTCAATGTAGTTTTAATTTGCACTTCTCTAATAATTAGCTATGTTGAACATCTTTTCATGTGCCTCTTGTCCATTTGTATGTCTTTGGAGAAATACTTATTTAGGTCTTCTGCCCATTTTTTATTGGGGTGTTTGTTTTGATGATACTAAGTCTCATGAGCTGTTAGTAAATTTTGGAGACTAATCCCTTGTCAGTCACATCATTTACAAATATTTTCTCTCAATCTGTGGTTTGTCTTTTCAGTTTTTGTTTTGTTTTGTTTTGTTTCCTCTGCTGTGCAAAAGCTTTTGAGTTTAATTAGGTCTCATTTGCTTATTTTTCTTTTTATTTCCATTATTCTGGGAGATGGATCAAAACAGATATTGCTGTGATTTATGTCAGAGAGTTTTCTGCCTATGTTTTCCTCTAAGTGTTTTATAGTGTCCAGTCTCACATTTAGGTCTTTAATCCATTTTGAGCTTATTTTTGTGTATGGGGTTAAAGAATGATATCTTTTCATTTTTTTCATGTAGCTGTCCATTTTTCCCAGCACCATTTATTGAAAAGACTGTCTTTCCACGATTTTTGTAGTCTTGCCTAATAGACCATAGGTGCATAGGTTTATTTCTGGGCTTAATATCCTGTTCCATTGATCTATATTTCTATTTTTTTGCCATTACTATACAGTTTTGATGACTGTAGCTTTGTAGTATAGTCTGAAGTCAGGGAGCCTGATTCCTCCAGCACCGTTTTTCTTTCTCAAGTTTATTTTCACAATTCATGGTCCTTTGTGTCTCCATACAAATCTTTAGATTTTTTTATTCTAGTTCTGTGAAAAATGCCATTGGTAATTTGATAGGGATTGTATTGAATTTGTAAATTGCCTGGGTAATATAGTCATTTTTATATTATTGATTCTTCCTATCCACGAACATGGTATATCTTTCCATCTGTTTGTGTCTTTGTTGATTTCTTTCATCAGTGTCTTACCCTTTTGGGAGTACAAGTCTTTTGTCTCCTTAGGTGGGTCTATTCTTAAGTATTCTATTCTTTTTGATGTGATGGTAAAAGGGATTGTTTTTCGAATTTCTCTTTCTTATCTTTGGTTGTTAGTGTATAGCAATGCAACAGATTTCTGTGTAACAATTTTGTAACCTGCAAATTTATGAAATTCACTGATAGGCTCTAGTCATTTTCAGGTAGTGTCTTTAGGATCTTCTATGTATAGTATCATGTCATCTGCAAACCATGACAGTTTTACTTCTTTTCCAATTTTGATTCCTTTTATTTCTTTTTCTTCTCTGATTGCCATAGCTAGCACTTCCAAAACAATGTTATATAAAAGTGGCTAAAGTGGACATCCTTGTCTTGTTCCTGGTCTTAGAGTAAATGATTTTAGCTTTTCACCATTGAGTGTGATGTTAGCTGCAGATTTGTCATATATGCTTTTTATTATGTTGAGGTATGTTCCCTCTATGCCCACTTTCTGGAGAGATTGTTTTTTTATCATAAATGGGTTCTGAATTTTGTCAAAAGCTTTTTCTGCATCTATTGAGATGATCATATGGTTTTTATTCTTCAGTTTGTTGATGTGATGTATTACACTGATTGATTTGTAGATATTGAAACATCTTTACACCTCTAAGATAAATCCCCCTTGTTCATAGTGTATGATCCTTTTAATGTGTCGATGGATTAGGTTTGCTAGTATTTTGTTGAGGATCTTTGCATCTATGTTCATCAGTGATATTGGCATGTAATTTTCTTTTTTGTGATATCTTTGTCTGGTTTTGGTATCAGGGTGATGGTGGCCTCATAGAATGAATTTGGGAGTTTTCCTTCCTTTGTAATGTTTTGGAAAAGTTTCAGAAGGTAGGTGTCAGCTCTTCTCTAAATGTTTGATAGAATTTGCTTATGAAGCCATCTGGTTTCGGACTTTTATTGTTGGGAGATTTTTAATCACAGTTTCATTTTCAGTGCTTGTGATTGGTCTGTTCATATTTTCTATTTCTTCCTGGTTCAGTCTTGGAACTCTGTACCTTTCTAAGAATTTGTCTGTTTTTTCCATGTTTTTCATTTTTTCTGGCATATATTTGCTTGTAGTAGTCTTATAATCGTTTGTACTTCTGTGGTGTCAGTTGTAACTTCTTTTTCATTTCTCATTTTATTGATTTGAGTCTTCTCCCTTTCTTTCTTGATAAGTATGGGTATATGTTTATCAATTGTGTTTACCTTATCAATGAAGCAGCTTTTAGTTTCATTGATCTTAGCTATTGTTTTCTTTGTCTCTATTTCATTTATAGAGATTGATTTGCTCTGATCTTTATGATTTCTTTTCTTCTACTAACTTTAGGTTTTGCTTTTTCTTCTTTCTCTAGCTGATTTAGGTGTAATGTTAGGTTTTTTATTTGAGATTTTTCTTGTTTCCTGAGGTAAGACGGTATTGTTGCAAACTTTCCTCTTAGAACTGCTTTTGCTGCATCCCATAGCTTTTGGATCATTTTGCTTTCATCTTCATTTGTCTCTAGTTTTGGGGGTGTTTTTTTTGGTACATGGGCCTCTCACTGTTGTGGCCTCTCCCATTGCAGAGCACAAGCTCTATACGCACAGGCTCAGAAGCCATGGCTCACGGGCCTAGCCACTCTGCGGCATGTGGGATCTTCCCAGACTGGGGCACAAACCTGTATCCCCTGCATTAGCAGGCAGACTCTCAACCACTGTGCCACCAGAGAATCCCTCTAGGTATTTTTTGTTTCCTCTTTTGTTTCTTCAGTTATTTATTGGTCCTTTAGTACTATATTGTTTAGCCTCCACGTGTTTGTTTTTTATAGTATTTTTCTTACTGTTTACTTCTAATCTCATAGCGTTGTGATCAGAAAAGATGCTTCATGTAAGTTCAATTTTCTTAAATGTACTGAGGTTCACCTTGTGGCCCAGCATGTGGTTAATCCTGGAGAATGTTCTGTGTTGACTTGAGAAGAATGTGTATTTTGATGCTTTTGGATGGAATGCTCTATAAATATCAGTTAAGTCCATATGGTCTAATGTGTCATTTAATTCCTCTGTTTCCTTATTGATGTTCCCTGTGGATGACCTGTCCATTGAAAGAAGTGGGGTGTTAAAGTCCCCCACTAATATTTTGTTACTGTCAATTTCTCCCTTTATAGCTTTTAGTATCTGCCTTATATATTCAGGTGCTCCTATGTTGGATGCATATATATTTACAATTTTTATATCTTTTTCTTGGATTGATCCTTTGATCATTATATAGTATCCTTCCTTGTCTCTGGTAAAAGTCTGTATTTTAAAGTCTATTTTTTCAGATATGAGTATTGCTACTCTGATTTCTACTTGTGTGGAATATTTTCTTCCATCCCTTCACTTTCAGTTAGTATGTTTCCCTGGGTCTGATGTGTCCCACTTGTAGACAGAATATATACACTTTTCTTTCTCTTTTTTTTTGTATCCACTCAGCCAGTCTATGTCTTTTGGTTGGCACATTTAATCCATTTACATTTAAGTTTAATATCTACATGTATATTCCTATTGCATTTTCTTAATTGTTTTTGGTTTGTTTTTCTAGGTTTTTCCCCCCTCCTCTTTTGTTCTCTTCTCTTGTGGTTTGATGACCATCTTTAGTGTTGTGTTTGGCTGCTTTTTATTTTGTGTGTGTGTATCTATTGTAGTTTTGGGGAAACTAGTTGTACCTACTAGCAACTAGTAGTTGCTGTTCTCATGAGTTTTTGAGATAACAGCCTATATATGTATAAGGTTTTTAAGTTTCTAGTCTCTTTCCCTCCTAAAGGAGTTCCTTTAGCATTTGCTTCAAATCTGATCTGGTGGTGCTGAATTCTTTTACCTTTTGTTTGCCTGTAAAGCTTTTGATTTCTCCATCAAATATGTATGAGAGCCTAGCTAGGTAGATTATTCTTGGTTGTAGGTTATTCCCTATCTTCACTTTCAATGTATTGTGCCTTCTGGCTTGCAGAATTTCTGCTGAGAAAACAGCTGATAACCTGATGGAAGTTCCATTTTATATTATTTGTCATTTTTCTCTTGTTGCTTTTAATATTTTTTCTTTGTATTTAATTTTTGTTAATTTGATTACTATGTGTCTCAGAATGTTCCTCCTTGGGTTTCTCCTGCCTGGGACTCTCTGCACTTCCTGGATTTGTTGACTGTTTCCCGTCCCATTTTAGGGAAGTTTTCAGCATTATCTTTTCAAATACTTTCTCAGGTCCTTTCTCTCTCTCTTCTCTTCCTGGGACGCCTAAAATGTGAATGTTGCTGCATTTAACATTGTCCCAGAAGTCTCTTAGGCTTTCTTCTTTTCTTTATTCTGCTCCACAGCACTGATTTCCACCATTCTGTCTTCCAGGTCACTTATCCATTCTTCTGCTTCAGTTATTCTGCTATTGAGTTCTTCTAGTATATTTTTGGTTTCACTTATCATACTGTTCATCTCTGTTTGTTTGTTCTTTAGCTCTTCTAGGTCTTTGTTAAGTATTTCCTGCCACTTTCTCAATCTTTCCCTCCAATTTTTCTGACATCCTGGATCACCTTCACTATCATTACTCTGAATTCTTTTTCTGGAAGTTTGCCTATCTCCACTTCATTTAATTGTTTTTTCTGTGGCTTTATCTTGTTCCTTCATCTGTGGCATAATCCTCTGCCTTTTTGTTTTGTCTGACTTTCTGTGATTGTGGTTTTTGTCCTGCAGGCTGCAGGATTGTAGTTCTTCTTGCTTCTTCTGTCTGCCCTCTGGTGGATGAGGCTATCTTTGCTGGATTTGGAGATCTGCCACCAAGTTCTTTCAAGGGAGGACCTGCCACCCAGAAGCATTGAGTGACTCAGCAAAATCTCTTCAAATATATTCTCAGTCCCTTTCTCTTTCTCTTCTTCTGGGATCCCTTTAATTTGTATGTTGTTGCATTTAATGCTGTCCCAGAAGTCTCTGAGACTGTCCTCATTTTGTTCATTATTTTTTCTTTATTCTGCTCTGTGACAGTTATTTCCACCATTCTATCTTGCATCTCACTTATCCATTCTTCTGTCTTAGTTATTCCCCGCTTGATTCCTTCTACTGTATTTTTCCCTGGAGTTATTGTGTTGTTCATCACTGATTGTTTGTTCTTTAGTTCTTCCAGGTCGTTGTTAACCATTTATCGTATCTTCTCAATCTGTGCCTCCATTCTATTTATGAGATCCTGGATCATTTTTACTATCATTACTCTGAATTCTTTTTCAGGTAGATTGCCTATCTCCTTTTCATTTATTTGGTCTTGTGGGTTTTCACCTTGCTGCTTTGTCTCCAACGTATTTCTCTGTCATCTCATTTTGTCTAACTTACTGTGTTTGCGATCTCTTTCCACAGGCTGTAGGGTCAAAGTTCCGCTTGCTACTGATGTCTGCCCGCAGTGGGTGAGGTTGGTCCAGGGGTTTGTGTAGGCATCCTGGTGGGAGGTACTGGTGTCTGCCTTCTCATAGATGGAGCTGAGTCTCGTCCCTGTGATGTGCAGCACCACCTTGCGGGTGTGTTTTGGGGTGTCTGTGAGCTTAGTATGACTTTAGGCAGCCTGTCGGCTGATGGGTAGGGCTATGTTCTTGCCTTGCTGTTTGTTTGCCCTGATGAGTTCAGCCTTGGAACTTGCATCAGTTGGGTGGAGCTGGGTCTTGGGGCCAAGATGAGGACCTCTGGGTAAGCTCAAATCAATTAATATTCCCTGGGTCTGGGACTCTGTGCTCCCACCACGGGGGCTTGGGCTTGACCCCCAGCTGCAGAAACATGACCTCACAATGCGCACAGTGCAGGCAGAAAAAAAAGGAAACAAGAGAACACAAAACAAACAGAAAAACAAACACAGAGACAAAAAAATAAAAAGAAACAAACAAATAAAACAAAAAAATTAGTAAACAACCAAACAGAGAAGATGGCAGAAGAATAAGACACGGAGATCACCTTCCTCCTCACAGATAAATCAGAAATACATCTACACGTGGAACTTCTCCTATAGAACACCCACCAAAAGCTGGCAGAAGACCTCAGACCTCCCTAAAGGCAAGAAACTCCCCACGTACCTGGGTAGGGCAAAAGAAAAAAGAATAAACAGAGACAAAAGAATAAGGACGGGACCTGCACCAGTGGGAGGGAGCCGTGAAGGAGGAAAGGTTCCCACACACTAGAAGCCCCTTCGCGGGCGGAGACTGTGGTTGGCGGAGGGGGAAGCTTTGGAGCCGCAGAGGAGAGCACACAACAGGGTACGGAGGGCAAAGCAGAGAGATCCCGCAAAGGATCAGTGCCAACCTGCACTCACCAGCCCGAGAGGCTTGTCTGCTCACCTGCCGGGGCGGGCGGGGCTGGGAGCTGAGCTTCGGGCTTCAGTCGGATCCCAGGGAAAGGTCTGGATTTGGCAGAGTGAAAACAGCCTGAAGGGGTTAGTGCACCACGGCTAGCCGGGAGGGAGTCCAGTTGAAGTCTGGAGCTGCCGAAGAAGCAAGAGACCTTTTCTTCCCTCTTTGCCTCCTGGTGTGCGAGGAGAGGGGTTTAAGCACGCCGCTTACAGGAGCTCCAGAAACAGGCGTGGAGCTACCAAAGAGACAAGAGACATTTTCTTGCCTCTTTGCTTGTTGGGGCATGAGGAGAGGGAATTAAGGGGACTGCGTAAAGGAGCTCCAGAAACAGGTGCAAGCTGCGGCTGTCCGCATGGACAGTAGAGACGGGTGTGGGACGCTAGGGTTGCTACTGCCACCACCAAGAGGCCTGTGTGCAAGCACAGGTCACTCTCCACACCACCCCTCCTGGGAGCCCATGCAGCCCACCACTACTGGAGTCCCGGGACCCAGGGACAGCTTCCCCGGGAGAACGCGCAGCATGCCTTGGGCTGGTGAAGAATCACGCCAGCCTCTGACGTCGCAGGCTCGCCATGCATCCGTGCCCCTCCCTCCCCGCGGCCTGTGCCAGAGCCCCCAAATCAGCTGCTCCTTTAACCTAGTCCTGTCTGAGCGAAGGGCAGACACCCTCAGATGACCTACATGCAGAGGTGGGGCCAAGTCCAAAGCTGAACCCCAAGAGCTGTGCGAACAAAGAGGAGAGGGAGAGGTCTCTCCCACCACCCTCAGAAGCAGTCGGTTAAAGTTCCACAGTCAACTTGAGGTGCCCTGCATCTGTGGAAAACCTAAATACACAGTGAAATATCCCAAGTTGAGGAGGTGGACTTTGGTAGCAAGATATACTATTATTTTCCACTTTTTTCTTTTTGTGAGTGTGTATGTGTGTGTTGCTGTGTGAGATTTTGTCTGTATAGCTTTGTTTTCACCATTTGTCCTAGGGTTGGACCAACCCGTTTTTTTCTTTGTTTGTCTGTTTTTCTTTAAAAGAAGTTTTTCTTCTTAATAATTATTTTTTATTTTAATAACTATATTTTATCCTACTTTATTTTGTCTTCTCCCTTTTTTCTTCCTTTCTTCCCTCCTTTCTTCCCTACTTCCCTGCTTCCTTCCTTCCTTCCTCCCTTCCATCCTCCGTTCCATCCTTTCTTCCTTCCTTCCTTTCTTCCTTCCTCACTTCCTTTCTTCCTCCCGACATTCTTTTCTTCCTTCCCTCCTTCCCTCCCTTCCTCCTTCCTTCCTTCCTTTCTTTCATTTCTATTTTTTTCTCCCTTTTATTTTCAGCCATGTGGATTAAAGGCTCTTGGCACCCCAGCCAGGTGTCAACGCTGGGTCTCTGAGGTGAGAGAGCCAACCTCAGGACACTTGGGCACAAGAGATCTCCCAGCTCCATGAAATATCGAATGGTGAAAATCTCCCAGAGATCTCCATCTAAACACCAAGACCCGGCTTCACTCAAGGACCAGCAACGAACAGTGCTGGACACCCTATGCCCAACAAAGAGCAAGACAGGTCTACAGCCCCATCCATTAGAAGGGAGGCTGCCTAAAATAATAATAAGGCTACCAACATCGCCATACACACCACAAGACCTGGACCTGCCCACCAGAAAGATGATATCCAGCCTCATCCACCAGAACAGAGGCACTAGTCCCCTCAACCAGGAAACCTGCTCAACCCACTGAACCAACCTCAGCCACTGGGGACAGCCACCAAAAACAGAGGGAACTACGAACCTGCAGCCTGCAAAAAGGAGACCCCAAACACAGTAAGATAAGCAAAATGAAAAGACAGAAAAACACACAGCAGATGAAGCAGCAATTTAAAAACACACAAGAAGTAACAAATGAAGAGGAAATAGGCAGTCTACCTGAAAAAGAATACAGAATAATGATAGTAAAGATGATGCAAAATCTTGGAAATAGAATAGACAAATTGCAAGAAACAGTTCACAAGGACCTAGAAGAAATAAAGAGGAAGCAAGCAACAATGAGCAACACAGTAAATGAGATAAAAAATACTCTAGATGGGATCAAGAGCAGAATAACTGAGGCAGAAGGACGGAGAAGTGACCTGGAAGATAAAATAGTGGAAATAACTACTGCAGAGCAGAAGAAAGAAAAAAGAATGAAAAGAATTGAGGACAGTCTCAGAGACCTCTGGGACAACATTAAACACACCAACATTGGAATTATAGGGGTCCCAGAAGAAGAAGAGAAAAAGAAAGGGACTGAGAAAATATTTGAAGAGATTATAGTTGAAAACTTCCCTAATATAGGAAAGGAAATAGTCAATCAAGTCCAGGAAACACAGAGAGTCCCATACAGGATAAACCCAAGGATAAACACACCAAGACACATAATAATCAAACTGTCAAAAATTAAATACAAAGAAAACATATTAAAAGCAGCAAGGGAAAAGCAACAAATAACACACAAGGGAATCCCCATAAGGTTAACAACTGATCATTCAGCAGAAACTCTATAAGTCAGAAGGCAGTGGCAGGACATATTTAAAGTGATGAAGGAAAAAAACCTACGACCAAGATTACTCTACCCAGCAAGGATCTCATTCAGATTGGATGCAGAAATTAAAACCTTCACAGACAAGCAAAAGCTGACAGAGTTCAGCACCACCAAAGCAGCTTTACAACAAATGCTAAAGGAACTTCTCTAAGCAAGAAACACAAGAGAAAGAAAAGACCTACAAGAACAACCCGAAACTATTAAGTAAATGGTAATAGGAACATACATATCAATAATTTCCTTGAATGTAAATGGATTAAATGCTCCCACCAAAAGACACAGACTGCCTGAATGGATACAAAAACAGGACGCATATATATGCTGTCTACAAGAGACCCACTTCAGACCTAGGTACACTTACAGGCTGAAAGTGAGGGGATGGAAAAAGATATTCCAAGCAAATGGAAATCAGAAGAAAGCTAGAGTAACAATTCTCATATCAGACAAAATAGACTTTGAAATAAAAACTATTACAAGAGACAAAGTAGGACACTACATAATGATCAAGGGATTGATCCATGAAGGAGATATAACAATTGTAAATATTTATGCACCCAAAATAGGAGCACCTCAATACATAAGGCAAATACTAACAGCCTTAAAAGGGGAAATCGACAGTAACACAATCATAGTAGGGGACTTTAACACCCCACTGTCACCAATGGACAGATCATCCAAAATGAAAATAAATAAGGAAACACAAGCTTTAAATGATACATTGCAAAAGATGGATTTACTTGATATTTATAGGACATTCCACCCAAAAACAACAGAATACACATTTTTCTCAAGTGCACATGGAACATTCTCCAGGATAGATCATATCTTGGGTCACAAGTCTAGCCTTGGCAAATTGAAATCATATCAAGTATCTTTTCTGACCACAACACTATGAGACAAGATATCAATTCCAGGAAAAGATCTGTAAAAACTACAAACACAGGGAGGCTAAACAATACACTAATTAATAACGAAGTGATCACTGAAGAAATCAAAGAGGATATCAAGAAATACTTAGAAACAAATGACAATGTAGGCACAACGACCCAAAACCAATGGGATAGAGCAAAAGCACTTCTAAGAGGGAAGTTTCTAGCAATACAATCCTACCTTAAGAAACAGGAAACATCTCGAATAAACAACCTAACTTTGCACCTAAAGCAATTAGGGAAAGAAGAACAAAACCCCCCAAATTTAGCAGAAGGAAAGAAATCATAAAGATCAGATCAGATAAATGAAAAAAAAATGAAGGAAACAATATCAAAGATCAATAAAAGTAAAAGCTAATTTTTTGAGACGATAAATAAAATTGATAAACCATTAGCCAGACTCATCAAGAGAAAAAGGGAGAAGACTCAAATCAATAGAATTAGAAATGAAAAAGATGTAACAACGGACGCATCAGAAAAACAAAAGATTATTAGAGATTACTATAAGCAACTCTATGTCAATAAAATGGACAACCTGGAAGAAATGGACAAATTCTTAGAAATGCACAACCTGCCAAGACTGAACCAGGAAGAAATAAAAAATATGAACAGACCAATCACAAGCACTGAAATTGAAACTGTGATTAAAAAGCTTCCAACAAACAAAAGCCCAGGACGAGAAGGCTTCACAGGCGAATTTTATCAAACATTTAGAGAAGAGCTAACACCTATCCTTCTCAAACTCTTCCAAAAGATAGCAGAGGGAGGAACACTCCCAAACTCATGCTATGAGGCCACCATCACCCTGATACCAAAACCAGACAACGACGTCACAAAGAAAGAAAAGTACAAGCCAATATCACTGATGAACATACATGCAAAAATCCTCAACAATATACTATCAAACAGAATCCAACAGCACATTAAAAGGATCATACACCATGATCAAGTGGGTTTTATTCCAGGAATGCAAGGATTCTTCAATATATGCAAATCAATCAACATGATACACCATATCAACAAACTGAAGGAGAAAAACCATATGATGATCTCAATAGATGCAGAGAAAGCTTTTGACAAAATTCAACACCCATTTAGGATAAAAACCCTGCAGAAAGTAAGCATAGAAGGAACTTTCCTCAAAATAATAAAGGCCATATATGACAAACCCACAGCCAGTATTGTTCTCAATGGTGAATAAATGAAACCATTTCCACTAAGATCAGGAACAAGACAAAGTTGCCCACTCTCACCACTCTTATTCAACCTAGTTTTGGAAGTTCTAGCCACAGCAATCAGAGAAAATAAAGAAATAAAAGGAATCCAAATAGGAAAAGAAGAAGTAAAGCTCTCACTGTTTGCAGATGACATGATAATATACATAGAGAATACTAAGGATGCTACCAGAAATCTACTAGAACCAATCAATGAATTTGGAAAAGTAGCAGGATACAAAATTAATGCACAGAAATCTCTGGCATTCTTATACACTAATGATGAAAAATCTGAGAGTGAAATTAAGAAAACACTCCCATTTACCATTGCAACAAAAAGAATAAAGTACCTAGGAATAAACCTACCTAAGGAGACAAAAGACTTGTATGCAGAAAACTATAAGACACTGATGAAAGAAATTAAAGATGATACAAAGAGGTGGAGAGATATACCATGTTCTTGGATTGGAAGAATCAACATTGTGAAAATGACTCTATTACCCAAAGCAATCTACAGATTCAATGCAATCCCTATCAAACTACCACTGGCATTTTTTACAGAACTAGATCAAAAAATTTCACAATTTGTATGGAAACACAAAAGACCCCGAATAGCCAAAGCAATCTTGAGAACAAAAAATGGAGCTGGAGGAATCAGGCTCCCTGACTTCAGACTCTACTACAAGCCTACAGTAATCAAGACAGTATGGTACTGGCACAAAAACAGAAATATAGATCAATGGAACAGGATCGAAAGCCCAGAGATAAACACACACACATATGGTCACGTTATCTTTGATAAAGGAGGGAAGGAAACACAGTGGAGAAAAGACAGCCTCTTCAATAAGTGGTGCTGGGAAAACTGGACAGCTACCTGTAGAAGTATGAAATTAGAACACTCCCTAACACCACACTCAAAAATAAACTCAAAATGGGTTAAAGACCTAAATGTAAGGCCA
Organism: Kogia breviceps; assembly: GCF_026419965.1. Lineage (NCBI taxonomy): Eukaryota > Metazoa > Chordata > Mammalia > Artiodactyla > Physeteridae > Kogia > Kogia breviceps. The sequence goes on along the minus strand of NC_081330.1, from coordinate 75,731,588 downwards.
GACACTATCAAACTCTTAGAGGAAAACATAGGCAGAACACTCTATGACATCAATCACAGCAAGATCCTTTTTGACCCATCTCCTAGAGAAATGGAAATAAAAACAAAAATAAAGAAATGGGATCTAATGAAACGTAAAAGCTTTTGCACAGCAAAGGATACCATAAACAAGACCCAAAGACAACCTTCAGAATGGGAGAAAATAATTGCAAATGAAGCAACTGACAAAGGATTAATATCCAAAATTTATAAGCAACTCATGCAGCTCAATAACAAAAAAACAAAAACCCAATCCAAAAATGGGAAGAAGAACTAAGTAGACATTTCTCCAAAGAAGATATACAGATTGCCAACAAACACATGAAAGAATGCTCAACGTCATTAATCCTTAGAGAAATGCAAATCAAAACTACAATGAGATATCACCTCACCCCGGTCAGATTGGCTATCATCAAAAACTCTAGAAACAATAAATGCTGGAGAAGGTGTGGAGAAAAGGGAACCCTCTTGCACTGCTGGTGGGAATGTAAATTGATACAGCCACTATGAAGAACACTATGGCGGTTCCTTTAAAAACTAAGAATAGGGGCTTCCCTGGTGATGCAGTGGTTGAGAATCCGCCTGCCGATGCAGGAGACACGGGTCCGTGCCCTGGTCCGGGAAGATCCCACATGCCGCGCAGCAACTAAGCCCTTGAGCCATGGCCGCTAGGCCTGTGCGTCCGGAGCCTGTGCTCCACAATGGGAGAGGCCACAACAGTGGGAGGCCTGCATACTGCAAAAAAAAAAAAAAAAAAAAAAAAAACTATGAATAGAAGTTCCATATGACCCCGCAATCACACTACTAGGTATATACCCTGAGAGAACCATAATTGAAAAAAGTCATGTACTGAAATGCTTATTGCAGCTCTATTTATGATAGCCAGTACATGGAAGCAACCTAAGTGTTCATCAACAGATGAATGGATAAAGAAGATGTGACACATATATACAATGGAATATTACTCAGCCATAAAAAGAAATGAAACTGAGTTATTTGTAATGAGTTGGATAGACCTGGAGTCTGTCATACAGAGTGAAGTAAGTCAGAAGGAGAAAAACAAATACCGTAAACTAACACATATATATATGGAATCTAAGAAAAAAAATGTCATGAAGAGATTAGTGGTAGGATGGGAATAAAACACAGACCTGCTAGAGCATGGACTTGAGGATATGGGGAGGAGGGGGAAGGGTAAGCTGTGACGATGTGAGAGTTTGGCAGGGACATATACACACTACCAAATGTAAATTACATAGCTAGTGGGAAGCTGCCGCATAGCACAGGGAGTTCACCTCTGTGCTTTGTGACCACCTAGAGGGGTGGGATAGGAAGGGTGGGAGGCAGGGTGACACAAGGGGGAAGAGATATGGGAACATATGCATATGTATAACTGATTCACTTTGTTGTAAAGGAGAAACTAACACACTAATGTAAAAGAGTTATACTCAATTAAAGATGTTAAAAAAAGATAAACACACCAATATTCGATTTATGGGGGTCCCAGAAGAAGAAGAGAAAAATAAAGGGACCGAAAAAATATTTGAAGAGATTGTAGTTGAAAATTTCCCTAATATGTGAAAGGAAATAGTTAATCACATCCAAGAAGTACGGAGAGTCCCAAACAGGATAAATCCAAGGAGAAACATGCCAAGACACATATTAATCACACTATAAAAAATTAAATAAAAAGAAAAAATATTAAAAGCAGCAAGGGAAGAACAACAAATAACACACAAGAGAATCCCCATAAGAATAACAGCTGATCTTTCAACAGAAATTCTGCAAGCCAGAAGGGAGAGAAAGGAAATATTTAAAGTGAAGAAGGAGAAAAATCTACAACCAAGATTACTCTGCCCATCAAGTGTCTCATTCAGATTTGATGGACAAATTAATACCCTTACAGACAAGCAAAAGCTAAGAGAATTCAGTACCAGCAAATCAGCTTTACAACAAATGCTATAGGAACTTCTCTAGGCAGGAAACACAAGAGAATGAAAAGAACTAGAAGAACAAACTCAAAACAATTAAGTAAATGGTAACAGGAACATACATATCGATAATTACCTTAAAAGTAAATGGATTAAATGCTCCAACCGAAATACATAGCCTTGCTGAATGGATAAAAAACAAGACCCATATATATGCTGTCTACAAGAGACACACTTCAGACCTAGGGACAAATACAGACTGAAAGTGAGGGGATGGAAAAAGATATTCCATGCAAATGGAAATCAAAAGAAAGCTGGAAAAGTAATTTTCTTATCAGAAAAAATAGACTTTAAAATAAAGATGATTACAACAGGCAAAGAAGGACACTACATAATGATCAAGGGATCAATGCAAGAAGAAGATATAACAACTGTAAATATTTATGCACTGGACATAGGAACACCTCAATACATAAAGCAAATATTAACAGCCATAAAAGGGAAAACGACAGTAACACAATCATAGAAGGGGACTTTAACACCCCACTTTCACCAAATGACAGATCATCCAAAATGAAAATAATTAAGGAAACACAAGCTTTAAATGATACATTAAACAAGGTGGACTTAATTGATATTTATAGGACATTACATTCCATCTAAAAACAACAGTATACACATTCTTCTCCAGGGTTCATGGAACATTCTCCAGGACAGATCGTATCTTGGGTCACAAAACAAGCATTGGTAAATTTAAGAAAATTGAAATCGTAACAAGTATCTTTTTGTACCACAATGCGATGAGACTAGATATCAATTACAGGAAAAAATCTGTAAAAAATACAAACACATGGAGGATAAACTATATAATACTTAATAATGAAATGATCACTGAAGAAATCAAAGAAGAAACTAAAAATTACCTAGAAACAAATGACAATGAAAGCACAATGAACCAAAACATATAGGATACAGCAAAAGCAGTTTAAGAGATAAGTTTATAACAATACAATCTTAACGTAAGAAACATCTCAAATAAACTACCTAACCTTACACCTAAAGCAATTAGAGAATGAAGAAGAAAAAAAACCCCAAAGTTAGCAGAAGAAACGAAATCATATAGATCCAATCAGAAATAAATAAAAAAGAAATGAAGGAAACAGTAGCAAAGATCAATAAAACAAAAGCTGGTTCTTTGAGAAGATAAACAAAATTGATAAAGCATTAGCCAGACTCATGAAGAAAGAAAGGGAGAAGACTCAAATCAATAGAATTAGAAATGGAAAAGGAGAAGTAACAACTGATACTGCAGAAATACAAAGGAACATGAGAGATTACTAGAAGGAACTCTATGTCAATAAAATGGACAACTTGGAAGAAATGGACAAATTCTTAGAAATGCACAACCTGCCAAGACTGAACCAGGAAGAAATAGAAAATATGAACAAACCAATCACAAGCACTGAAATTGAAACTGATTAAAAACCTTCCAACAAACAAAAGCCCAGGACCAGATGGCTTCACAGGTGAGTTCTATCAAATATTTAGAGAAGAGCTAACAACAATCCTTCTCAAACTCTTCCAAAATATAGCAGAGGGAGGAACACTCCCAAACTCATTCTACGAGGCCACCATCACCATGATACCAAAGCCAGACAAAGATGTCAAAAAGAAAGAAAACTACATGCCAATATCACTGATGGACATAGATGCAAAAATCCTCAACAAAATACTAGCAAACAGAATCCAACAGAGCATTAAAAAGATCATACACTAGATCAAGTGGGGTTTGTACCAGGAATGCAAGGATTCTTCAATATACACAAATCAATCAATGTGATACACCATATTAACAAATTGAATGAGAAAAACCATATGATCATCTCAATAGATGCAGAGAAAACTTTAGACAAAATTCAACACCCATGTATGATAAAAACACTGAAGGAAGTAGGCATAGAGGGAAGTTTCCTCAACATAATAAAGGCCATATATGACAAATCCACAGCCAACATTGTCCTCAGTGGTGAAAACCTGGAACACTTTCCACTAAGATCAGGAACAAGACAAGGTTGCCCACTCTCACCAATATAATTCAACATAGTTTTGGAAGCTTTAGCCACAGCAATCAGAGAAGAAAGAGAAATAAGAATCCAAATTGGAAAAGAATTAAAGCTGTCACTGTTTGCAGATGACATGATACTACATATAGAGAATCCTAAAGATGCTAACAGAAAACTACGAGAGCTAATTGTTGACTTTGGTAAAGTAGGATACAAAATTAATGAACAGAAATCTCTGGCATTCCTATACATTAATGATGAAAAATCTGAAAATGAATTTAAGAAAACACTCTCATTGACCATTCCAACAAAAAGAATAAAATATCTAGGAATAAACTTACCTAAGGAGACAAAAGACCTGTATGCAGAAAATTGTAAGACACTGATGAAAGAAATTAAACATGATACAAGTAGATGGAGAGATATACCATGTTCTTTGATTGGAAGAATCAACATTGGGAAAATGACTCTACTACCCAAAGCAATCTACAGATTCAATGCAATCCCTATCAAAAAACCACTGGCATTTTTCACAGAACTAGAACAAAAATTTCACAGTTTGTATGGAAACTCAAAAGGCCCCAAATAGCCAAAGGAATCTTGAGAATGAAAAACGGACCTGAAGGAATCAGGCTCCCTAACTTCAGACTACACTACAAAGCTACAGTCATCAAGACAATATGGCACTTGCACAGAAACAGAAATATACATCAATGAAATAGGATAAAAAATGCAGAGATAAACCCACTTATATATGGTCAACTTATCTTTGATAAAGGAGGCAAGAATATACAATGGAAAAAAGTCTCTTCAATAAGTGGTGCTTGGAAAACAGGACAGTTACATGTAAAAGGATGAAACTGGAACACTCCCTGTCACCATTCATAACAATAAACTCAAAATGGATTAAAGACCTAAATGTAAGGCCAGACACTATCAAACCCTTAGGGGAAAACCTAGGCAGAATGCTCTATGACAAAAATCACAGCAAGATCCTTTTTGACCCACCTCCTAGAGAAATAGAAATAAAAACAAAAATAAACAAATGGGACCTAATGTAACTTAAAAGCTTTTGCATAGCAAAGGAAACCATAAATAAGACCGAAAGAAAAACCTCAGAATGGGAGAAAATATTTGCAAATTAAGCAACTGACAAAGGATTTACCTCCAATATTTACAAGCAGCTGATGCAGCTCAATATCAAAAAAACAAACAACCCAATCCAAAAATGGGCAGAAGACCTAAATAGACATCTCTCCAAAGAAGATATACAGATTGCCAATAAACACATGAAAGAATGCTCACCATTATGAATCATTAGAGAAATGCAAGTCAAAACTACAATGAGATATCATCTCACACGGGTCAGATTGGCCATCATTTAAAAATCTAAGAAAATAAATGCTGGAGAAGGTGTGAAGAAAAGGGAACCCTCTTACACTCTTGGTGAGAATGTAAATTGATAGAACCACTATGGAGAACTGCATGGAAGCTCCTTATAAGACTACAAATAGAACTACCATACGACCCAGCAATCCCACTGCTGGGCATATACCCTTAGAAAACCATAATTCAAAAAGGTACATGTATCAAAATGTTCATTGCAGATATAGTTACAATAGCAAGGACATGGAAGCAACCTACGTGTCTATCAACAGATGAATGGATAAGGAAGATGTGGCACATATATACAATGGAATATTAGTCAGCCATAAAAAGGAAAGAAGTTGAGTTATTTGTAGTGAGGTGGATAGACCTAGATTCTTTCATACAGAGTGAAGTACATCAGAATGAGAAAAACAAATATCATATTATAACAGATATATAGGGAATCTAAGAAAAAAACTGGTGATGAAGAACCTAGGGGCAAGGCAGGAATAAAGACACAGACCTACTAGAGAATGGAGTTGAGGATATGGGAAGGGGAAGAGGAAGCTGTGACAAAGTGAGAGAGTGGCATGGACACATATACACTGCCAAACGTAAAATAGATAGTTAGTGGGAAGCAGCTGTATAGCACAGGGGGATCAGCTCAGTGCTTTGTGACCACCTAGAAAGGTGGGATAGGGAGGGTGAAAGGGAGGGCGATTCAAGAGGAAAGAGATATGGGAACATATGTTTATATATAACGGATTCACTTTATTATAAAGCAGAAACAAACACTCCATTGTAAAGCAATTATACTCCAATAAAGATCTTAAAAAAAACTATATATGAAAATGGAAAAGTAAAAAAGATGGGTCAATTAGGAAACCAAAAAGGAAATTAAAAATTACCTAGAGACTAATAACAATGAAAACACAATCATACAAAATCTATAGGATGCACCAAAAGCAGTTCTTAGAGTTAAGTTCATAGCAATACAGGCCTTCCTCAAAAACAAGCAAAATCTCTGATAAATAACATAACATATCACCAAATAGAATTAGAATAAAACAACATATAAAAACCTTAAGTCATCAGAAGGAAGGAAATATTAATGATCGGGGAAAATAAATAAAATACGATTAAAAAACTATAGAAGGAGGGGCTAGAGAAGATGGTGGAAGAGTAAGATGCGGAGATCACCTTCCTCTCCATAGATACATCAGAAATATATCTAGACGTGGGACTGCTCCTATAGAACACCCTATAGAACTGCTCCTATAGAACGCTGGCAGAACACCTCAGACCTTTCAAAATGCAAGAAACTCCCCATGTAACTTAGTAGGACAAAAGGAAAAAGAATAAACAGAGACAAAAGAATAGGGATGGGACATGTACCAGTGGGAGGGAGCTGTGAAGGAGGAAAGGTTTCCACACACTGGAAGTCCCTTCACAGGCAGAGACTGCGGGTGGCAGAGGGGTAAGCTTCACAGCCACGGAGGAGAGTGCAATAACAGGGTGTGGAGGGCAAAGCAGAGAGATTCCCGCAGAGGATCGGTGCTGACCAGCACTCACCAGCCCGAGAGGATTGTCTGCTCAGCTGCTGGGAGGGTCGGGGGCTGGGAGCTGTGGCTCAGGCATCAGTTGGAAGGCGGGAGAGGACTGGTGTTGGCTGCATGAACACAGCCTGAAGGGGTTAGTGCACCATGGCTAGCCAGGAGGGAGTCCAGGAGAAGTCTGGAGCTCCCGAAGAAGCAAGAGACCTTTTCTTCCCTCTTTGCTTCCTGGGGTGTGAGGAGAGGGGATTAAGCACGCTGCGTAAGGAGCTCCTGAAATGAGCATGAGCCGCGACTATCAGCGCAGACACCAGAGTCAGGCATGAGACACTAAGGCTGCTGCTCCTGTCACCAAGAAGCCTGTGTGCGAGCACAGGTCACTCCCCACACCTCCCATCCCAGAACCCTGTACAGCCCGCCACTGCCAGGGTCCCAGGATACAGGGACAACTTCCATGAGAGAATGCACGGTGCACCTCATTCTGGTGAAACAGCATGCTGCCCTCTGCTGCTGCAGGCTCACCCTGCGTCTGTAACCCTCACTCCCCCTGGCCTGAGCCAGAGCACCCCAATCAGCTGCTCCTTTAACCCCATCCTGTCTGAGCGAAGAGAAGATGTCCTCGGGAGACCTACACGCAGAGGCCGGGACTAGTCCAAACCTGAACCTCAGGAGCTGTGCGAACAAAGAAGAGAGGGGGAGGTCTCTCCCAGCATCCTCAGAAGCAGCAGATTACATTTCCACAATCAAATTGAAGTGCCCTGCATCTGTGGAATACCTGAATAGACAGTGAATCATCCCAAGTTGAGGAGGTGGACTTTGGGAGCAAGATATATTTTTATTTTCCCCCATTTCTCTCTTTGTGAGTGTGTATGTGTGTGCTGCTGTGTGAGAGTTTGTCTTTAGAGCTTTGCTTTCACCATTTTTCCTAGGATTCTGACCGTCACTTTTTTTGTTTTTTTCTTTTACTTTAAAAAAATTTTCTTCTTAATACTTATTTTTTATTTTAATAACTTTATTTTATCCTACTTTGTTTTATCTACTTTCTTTCTTCCTAACTTTCTTCTTTCCTTTCTTCCTTTCCTCCTTCCTTTCTTCCTCCCTTCCTTCCTCCATTCCTTCCTCTCTTCCTTCCTTCTTCTGTTCCTTCCTTCCTTCCTTCCTTTCCTCCTTCCTTCCTTCCCTTTTTCCGTCCTTCCTTCCTTTCTTTCTTTCCTTTCTATTTTTTCCCTTTTATTCTGAGCTGTGTGGATTAAAGGCTCTTGGTGCTGCAGCCAGGCCTCAGAGCTGTGTTTCTGAGGTGGGAGAACCAACCTCAGGACACTGGTCCACAAGACGCCTCCTACCTCCATGCAATACCAAACGGCAAAAATCTCCCAAAGTTCTCCGTCTCAACAACAAGACCCAGTTTCACTCAATGACCAGCAAGCTACAGTGCTGGACACCCTATGCCAAACAACTAGCAAGACAGGACTACAGCCCCATCCATTAGCAGAGAGGCTGCCTAAAATCATAATAAGGCTACAGGTACCCCAAAACAAACCACCAGATGTGGACCTGCCCACAAGAAAAACAAGATCAAGCCTCATCCACCAGAACACAGGCACTAGTCCCCTCAACCAGGAAACCTATTAAACCCATTGAACCAACCTTAGCCACTGGGGACAGACACCAAAAAGAATGGGAACTAGGAACTTGAAGCCTGCAAGGAGACCCCAAACACAGTAAGATAGGCAAAATGAGAAAACATAAAAACACAGCAGATGAAGGAGCAAGATAAAAACCCACCAGACCTAACAAATGAAGAGTAAACAGACAGTCTAGCAGAAAAAGTATTCAGAATAATGACGGTAAAAATGAAACAAAATCATGGAAATAGAATAGACAAAATGTAAGAAACATTTAAAAAGGACCTAGAAGAAATAAAGAGGAAGCAAACAACGATGAGCAACACAATAAATGAAATTTAAAAATACTCTAGATGGGATCAATAGCAGAATAACTGAGGCAGAAGAACAGATAAGTGACCTGGAAGATAAAATAGTGGAAATAACTACTGCAAAGCAGAATAAAGAAAAAAGAACGAAAAGAACTGAGCACAGTCTCAGAGACCTCTGGGACAACATTAAACGCACCAACATTTGAATTATAGGGGTCCCAGAAGAAGAAGAGAAAAAGAAAGGTACTGAGAAAATATTTGAAGAGATTATAGATGAAAACGTCCCTAATATGGGAAAGGAAATACTTAACCAAGTCCAGGAAGCACAGAGTGTCCCATCCAGGATAAATCCAAGGAGAAACATGCCAAGACATATATTAATCAAACTTTCAAAAATTAAATACAAAGAAAACTTATTACAAGCAGCAAGGGAAAAACAACAAATAACAGACAAGAGAATCCCCATAAGGTTAAAAGCTGAACTTTCAGCAGAAACTCTGCAAGCCAGAAGGGAGTGGCACGACATATTTAAAGTGATGAAGGAGAAAAACCTGCAACCAAGATTACTCTACAAGCAAGGATCTCATTCAGATTTGATGGAGAAATTAAAACCTTCACAGACAAGCAAAGCTGAGAGAGTTCAGCATCACCAAACTAGCTTTACAACAAATGCTAAAGGAAATTCTCTAGGCAAGAAACACAAGAGAATGAAAAGAACTAGAAGAACAAACACAAAACAATTAAGTAAATGGTAACAGGAACATACATATCGATAATTACCTTAAATGTAAATGCATTAAATGCTCCCACCAAAAGACACAGACTGGTTGAATGCATACAAAGACAAGACCCATATATATGCTGTCTACAAGAGACCCACTTCAGACCTAGGGACACATACAGACTGAAAGTGAGGAGATGGAAAAAGATATTCCAGGAAACTGAAATCAGAAGAAAGCTGGAGTAGCAATTCTCATGTCAGACAAAATAGACTTTAAAATAAACACTCTTATAAGAGACAAAGAAGGACACTACATAATGATCAATGGATCAATCCATGCAGAAAATATAACAATTGTAAATATTTATGCACACAACATACGAACACCTCAATACATAAGGCAAATACTAACAGTCATAAAAGGAGAAATAGAAAGTAACACAATCATAGTAGGGGACTTAAACACCACACTTTCACCAATGGTCAGATCATCCAAAAGGAAAATAAATAACGAAACACATGTTTTAAATGATACATTAAACAGGATGAACTTAATTGATATTTATAGGAATTTTCATCCAAAAACAACAAAATACACATTTTTCTCAAGTGGTCATAAACTTTCTCCAGGATAGATCATATCTTGGGTCACAAATCTAGACTTGGTAAATTTAAGAAAATTGAAATCGTATCAAGTATCTTTTCCGACCACAATGCTATGAGACTAGATATCAATTACAGGAAATTATCTGTAAAATATACAAACACATGGAGGCTAACCAATACACTAATTAATAACGAAGTGATCACTGAAGAAATCAAAGAGGAAATCAAAAAATACTTAGAAACAAATGACAAAGGAGATACAACAACCCAAAACTTATGGGATGCAGTAAAAGCAGTTCTAAGAGGGAATTTTATAGCAATACAATCCTACCTTAAGAAATATGAAACATCTTGAATAAACAACCTAAACTTGCACCTAAAGCAATTAGAGAAGGAAGAAAAGAAAACCCCAAATTTAGAAGAAGGAAAGAAATCATAAAGATCAGATCAGAAATAAATGAAAAAGAAATGAAGGAAATGATAGAAAAGATCAATAAAACTAAAAGCTTGTTATTTGGGAAGATAAACAAAATTGATAAACCATTAGCGAGACTCATCAAGAAAAAAAGGGAGAAGACTCAAATCAATAGAATTATAAATGAAAAAGAAGACGTAACAATGGACACTGCAGAAATACAAAAAATTATTAGAGATTACTACAAGCAATTGCATGTCAATAAAAGGGACACGTGGAAGGAATGGATAAATTTTTAGAAATGCAGAACCTGCCGAGACTGAACCAGGAAGAAATAGAAAATATGAACAGACCAATCACAAGCACTGAAATTGAAACTGTGATTAAAAACCTTCCAACAAACAAAAGCCCAGGACTAGATGGCTTCACAGGCGAATTCTGTCAAACATTTAGAGAAGAGCTAACACATATCCTTCTCAAACTCTTCCAAAAGATAGCAGAGGGAGGAACACACCTAAGCTCATTCTACGAGGCCACCATAACCCTGATACAAAAACCAGACAAAGATGTCACAAAGAAAGAAAACTATAGAAAAATGTCACTGATGAACATAGATCCAAAAATCCTCAACAAAATACTTGCAAACAGAATCCAACAGCACATTACAAAGACATACACCATGATCAAGTGGGGTTTATTCCACGAATGCAAGGATTCTTCAATATATACAAATCAATCAACATGATACACAATATCAACAAACTGAAGGAGAAAAACTATATGATCATCTCAATAGATGCAGAGAAAGCTTTGGACAAAATTCAATACCCATTTATGTAAAAACCCTGCAGAAAGTAGGCATAGAGGGAACTTTCCTCAACATAATAAAGGTCATGTATGACAAACCACAGCGAATATCGCCCTCAATGGTGAAAAACTGAAACAATTTCCACTAAGATCAGGAACAAGACAAGGTTGCCCACTCTCACCACTCTTATTCAACCTAGTTTTGGAACTTCTAGCCACAGCAAACAGAGAAGAAAAAGAAATAAAAGGAAACCAAAGCGGAAAAGAAGAAGTAAAGCTGTCACTGTTTGCAGATGACATGATACTATACATAGAGAATACTAAGGATGCTACCAGAAAACTACTAGAGCTAATCAATGAATTTGGTAAAGTAACAGGATACAAAATTAATGCACAGACATCTCTGGCATTCTTATACACTAATGATGAAAACTCTGATAGTGAAACTATGAAAACACTTCCATTTACCATTGCAACAAAAAAGAACAAAATATCTAGGGATAAACCTACCTAAGGAGGAAAAGACCTGTATGCACAAAATTACAAGACACTGATGAAAGAAATTAAAGATGATACAAATAGATGGAGAGATATACCATGTTCTTGGATTGGAAGAATCCACATAGTGAAAATGACTCTATTACCCAAAGCAATATACAGATTCAATGCAATCCCTATCAAACTACCACTGGCATTTTTTCCAGACCTAGAAAAAAAAATTTCACAATTTGTATGGAAACACAAAAGACCCTGAATAGCCAAAGCAATCTTGAGAACGAATAATGGAGCTGGAGAAATCAGGCACCCTGACTTCAGACTATACTCCAAAGCTAGAGTAATCAAGACAGTATGGTATTGGCATAAAAGCAGAAATATAGATCAATGGAACAGGATAGAAAGCCCAGAGATAAACCCCCACACATATGGTCACCTTATCTTTGATAAGGGAGGGAAGGATATACAATGGAGGAAAGACAGCCTCTTCAATAAGTGGTGCTTGGAAAACTGGACAGGTACATCTAAAAGTATGAAATTAGAACACTCCCTAACACCACACACAAAAATAAACTCAAAATGGGTTAAAGACCTACATGTAAGGCCAGACACTATCAAACTCTTAGAGGAAAACATAAGCAGAATACTCTATGACATAAATCACAGCAAGATCCTTTTTGACCCATCTCCTAGAGAAATGGAAATAAAAACAAAAATTAACAAATGGGACCTAATGAAACTTAAAAGCTTTTGCACAGCAAAGGATACCATAAACAAGACCAAAAGACAACCCTCAGAATGGGAAAAAATAATTGCAAATGAAGCAACTGACAAAGGATTAATATCCAAAATTTATAAGCAACTCAGGCAGCTCAATAACAAAAAACAAACAACCCTATCTAAAAATGGGCAGAAGAACTAAATAGACATTTCTCCAAAGAAGATATACAGATTGCCAACAAACACATGAAAGAATGCTCAACATCATTAATCATTAGAGAAATGCAAATCAAAACTACAGTGAGATATCACCTCACCCCGGTCAGATTGGCTATCATCAAAAACTCTAGAAACAATAAATGCTGGAGAGGGTGTGGAGAAAAGGGAACTCTCTTGCACTGCTGCTGGGAATGTAAATTGATACAGCCACTATGGAGAACAGTATGGAGGTTCCTTAAAAAACTACAAATAGAGGGCTTCCCTGGTGGCGCGGTGGTTGAGAATCCGCCTGCCGATGCAGGAGACACAGGTTCGTGCCCTGGTCCGGGAAGATCCCACATGCCGCGGAGCAACTAAGCCCGTGAGCCATGGCCGCTAGGCCTGCGCGTCCGGAGCCTGTGCTCCACAACGGGAGAGGCCACAACAGTGAGAGGCCCGCATAACGCAAAAAAAAAAAAAAAAAAAAAAAAACTACAAATAGAACTACCATATGACCCCGCAATCCCACTACTAGGCATATACCCTGAGAAAACCATAATTCAAAAACAGTCATGTACCAAAATGTTTATTACAGCTCTCTTTATGATAGCCAGTACATGGAAGCAACCTAAGTGTCTATCAACAGATGAATGGATAATGAAGATGTGGCACATATATACAATGGAATATTACTCAGCCATAAACAGAAATGAAACTGAGTTATTTGTAATGAGTTGGATAGACCTGGAGTCTGTCATACAGAGTGAAGTAAGTCAGAAGGAGAAAAACAAATACCGTATACTAACACATATATATGGAATCTAAGAAAAAAAATGTCATGAAGTGATTAGTGGTAGGACGGGAATAAAACACAGACCTACTAGAGCATGGACTTGAGGATATGGGGAGGGGGAAGTGTAAGCTGTGATGATGTGAGAGAGTGGCAGGGACATATACACACTACCAAATGTAAATTAGATAGCTAGTGGGAAGCTGCAGCATAACACAGGGAGTTCACCTCTGTGCTTTGTGACCACCTAGAGGGGTGGGATAGGGAAGGTGGGAGGGAGGGAGACATAAGAGGGAAGAGATATGGGAACATATGTATATGTATAACTGATTCACTTTGTTGTAAAGCAGAAACTAACACACCATTGTAAAACAATGATACTCCAATAAAGATGTTAAAAAAACTATAGAAACTATAGAACTATAGTTCTATAGAACTATTTTTCTATAGAAAAATCAATGAAACCAAGAGCTGGTTCTTTGAAAGGGTAAACAAAACTGACAAGCATTTGGCCAGCAACAAGATGAAAAGAGCAAGAATGCAAATAAAGAATATATGATATGAAAAAAGGAGAAATATCAACTGATACCATAGAAATACCAAAGAAAAAGAGACTATGAACAGTATGAACATTTATATGCCAACAAATTTGACAACCTAGAGGAAGTGGAAAACTTTCTAGAAACATAGAGCCCACCAAAAATGAATCAAGAAGAAATAGATAATTTTAAGAAACTGATCACTAGGAGTGAAATAGAATCTGTAATAAAAACAAAAAGAAAAACTCCCTACAAACAAAAGTTCAAGACCAGATGGCTTCACAGTTGAATTCTTCCCAACATACAAAGAACTTATACCGATCCTTCTCAAACTCTTCCAAAAGATTGAAGCAGAGGGAATGCTCCCAGAGAAATTTTATGGAGCCACCATCACCCTGATACCAAAACCAGACAAAGACACCACCAAAATAGAAAATTAAAGGCCATATCATTGATGAATATAGATGAAAAAATTCTCAACAAAATAGTAGCAAGCCAAATCCAACAACACATAAAAAATGTCATACACCACAACCAAGTGGGATTCATCCCCAGCTCACAAGGATGGTTCAACATACAGAAATCAATTAATGTAATATACCACATAAGCAAAAGTCAGAAACTACATGATCATCTTAATAGATGCAAAAAAGTATTTGACAAAATTCAACATCTTTTCATGATAAAAAGTCTTACCAAATTGGGTAAAGAGGGAATATATCTCAACATAATAAAAGCATTTATGACAAACCCACAGCCAGTAAAATGCTCAACGGTGAAAAGCTGAAAGCCTTCTTGCTAAAATCTGGTACAAGACACTGATGCCCATTCTCACCACTTCTATTCAATATAGTATTGGAAGTCCTAGCCACAGCAATCAGACAAGAAAAAGAAATAAAAGATATGCAAATTAGAAGAGAAGAGGTAAAATTGACACTATGCAGATGACATGATACTATATGGAGAAAACTCTAAGGACAGCACACAAAAAATATTAGATCTAGTAAAGGAATTCAGCAAAGTAGCAGGATATAAGATTTACATTCAGAAATTGATTGCATTCCTTTACGCTAGTAATGAAATATCAGAAAGGGAATGTAAAAAAAAATCCCTTTTATAATAATACCATAAAATAAAGTAAAATAAAATAAAATACGTAGGAATAAACCTGACTCAGGAGGTGAAAGACTTATACACTGAGAAGTATGAAACATTAATGAAGGAAATTGAAGAAGATTCAAAGAAATGGAAACATATCCCATTTTCTTGGTTTTGAAGAACTAATATTGTTAAAATGGCAATAGTACCCAAAGCACTCTACAGATTCAATGTGATACGTATCAAATTAAAATTTTCCATCTGTTAAAAAATTCTGTATTTGGTGAGGCAGCATTCTTCAGACATATTTTTCTTTGGTTTAACATATTTAGAATAGATGATTGAAAGCCTTCAGCTAGTAAGGTCAATATCTGGGCCTTCACAGGAAGAGTTTCTACTAATTTCCCC
The DNA here is from genome assembly GCF_026419965.1 of Kogia breviceps. NCBI lineage: Eukaryota > Metazoa > Chordata > Mammalia > Artiodactyla > Physeteridae > Kogia > Kogia breviceps. The sequence goes on along the minus strand of NC_081330.1, from coordinate 75,715,902 downwards.
CTGTACATAGGTCATATTATCTTGTTTCTTTGTCTTATAACTTTTATTGTTGAAAATTGACATTTTAAATATATATTGGCAACTCTGGAAATCAGATTTTCCTCAGGATTTGTTTTTGTTGATGTCTGCTGTGATAATTGATTTTTGCTTAGTGAATTTTTGAACTAATTCTGCATTCTTTGTTCTTATGACCATTGATGTCTCTGCTTGGTTAGATTAGTGGTCAGGTAATGATTGAACAGAGATTTTCTTAAATGTCTGGAATTAATGAGTCTCCAAGTCTTTGCCAAGAGGATCTATGTATGCATTGGTATATGACTTCAACACTCAGCAGGTAGCTGACAGCTGTGCCTTAGCCTTCAATTCTTGTTTGTGCAGGACCTCAAGGTTAGCCCAGAATGAGAAATTTGTGTCTTCTTCTGTCTTTCCTAAACATGCACACCACCCCCCTGTACATACACACAGCCTTAGACGTGTGTGATCTTCTAAGTTCCAAGGAATATGTAATAGCTTGTCAAAGCCCTTATGGATATCTCATTCACCAGCTTTTCCTTGAAGAATTTTGGTTATCCTATTGTTTGCCATCACTGTTATTCCTCTCCTTAGGCAGCAGTGAAGTTAAGTTACCTCTAAATATTTTTGACTGATGCCCTCAGTGAAAAGTTTTCACACATGGCAAGCTTGTGTCAGTTCAAATAAAGATATCCTTTCAGGTAGCATCTTCCAGAGAACCACCATACAGGTCAAATAATGACAGTTCTCTGGGAATGAGACTTTGAAGGAGCACACACCCCATTCTGCCCCCTCCAGTAGCTGCCAGCCTGATGGTTTTCACTGTGATTTTAGACTCTTAGTTTTCAAGGCTACAACAGAGCTGGAAAGAGAGGAATGGGAATAGGCCAACTCAAACTGCTGCAAAGTTCACTGTTCTCTGTTAATAAGATTCATCCATTTTTCTTGAATAAATTCTCCCTAGACTGCTACAATCCTTTGATTAATTTCCATAGTTGTGGAAAACTTGAAGTTGGCAATTTTGCCAGTTTTCTCATTGATTTTTTTGGAGCAGAGAATTTTTGGAGGTACCTAACCTGTAATTTTTCTCAACATCCAAGAAATAGTTTTTACACTTTAAAACTCTAATTACTTATGTATTTGCATATGTATTCTGTTTATACCCCCTACCTCTTATCTTAATGTCAGTTACCTCAAAGCTATCTGAAACAACCAGACATTTGGTGCTGGGCTGGCTACCACAGTCTGACTGAAAATTTTTAAGAGGACTGGCTTGAGTTTGAGGGACACATGATTATCTCCTGCTGAAGCTGCGTCTTCAAAGTCACCATTTAAATCAGCTTAAGTGTATCTCTTTCACAAGACTTTGCTAAAAAGTGGCACGAAGCAACTAACACATATCAACATGATATTTTACAACCAGTACCACTACAGTTAAAGGCTCTGTTAGAATGTGACCTGGTTTACAAGGAATCTGTCATAATATAATTAACAAGTGTTTTGCCATGGTATGACTAGGTTTATTAGCTTTCTAGATTGCACTGTGTGTTCTCTATGCATGCTACTCATGCTAAATACTGTGGCAGTACTTCAATTCTGGTACCAAATTCTGTATCAGTGAGTATACATATTTGGTTGATTTAACAGAGACCCCGAAAATATAATGTCTTAAAAATAGAATCTTATTTCTTATAAATTCTGGTCAGGGATCCAGGGCTAGTATGGACACTTGATAGTGTTGAACACTTGGATTATGGACATTTGAAGACCCAGGCTCCATTTCCACCACCACTATCTTATTCCAGGCTACCGTCATTTCTTGCCTGAACTAGTTGGTCCTACTTCCTTTACTGCTCTCTCCACTTAATTGCCACACTGTAGGCAGAGTAAACTTTTACAAATATAAATCAGATATTACTCCTCTGCTTTAACCCCACAATGATTTCCCATTGCTCTTGGAATAAAATCCAAATTCTGCACCTTGGCTAACAAGGTCCTTCATCAACTAACGCATGCTTATCCCTCCAACTTCATTTTATATCTCCCCCCAACTTATTCTGCTCCACTGGTCTTCAGCTCTTTGAACTCTTCCTATCTTTAGCACTTTTGAACATGCTGTTACCATTTCTTGATGTTCTTTCTCAAAAGTTTTACTCCTTTTTGTCTTTCAGGTCTCAGCTTAAAAGTTAAATCCTCTCTGAGGTTTCTCCTGAACACACAGTCTACAAACAATATTAATAAATTTCCTGTCTTCCACCACTCCATTATTCTCTCAGCACTTTTTAATTTTTTTAATATAAATATATTTATTTATTTATTGGCTGTGTTGGGTCTTCATTGCTGTGTGCGGGCTTTCTCTAGCTGCGGCGAGAGGGGGCTACTATGTTGCAGTGTGTGGGCTTCTCATTGCTGTGGTTTCTCTTTGTTGCAGAGAACAGGATCTAGGCACATGGGCTGCAGTAGTTGTGGCATGCGGGCTTAGTAGTTGTGGCCTGTGGGCTCTAGAGCACAGATTCAGTAGTTGTGGCACACAGGCTTAGTTGCTCGGCGGTATGTGGGATCTTCCTGGACCCGGGCTCGAACGTGTGTCCCCTGCATTGGCAGGTGGATTCTTAACCACTGCACCACGAGGGAAGTCCTGAAGCACTTTATCTTTTATAGCATTTCAAATTATGTATGTATATTTTAATTTATTCATTTATTTACTTTTATAGTCTCTGTCCCCCCTACCCGGCTACTAAAGCCCATGAGGGGAGAGATATTTTGTACTCACAAATATACACCAACTTCTGGCACATTCTTGCCACATTGTAGGGACACAACAGGTGCTTCTTGAGGAACTGAACTAAAAGATCAGTTCAAATGTTACCATGGCTTATCTACCCAGATGACAGATACAAGTTTCTTTTTAATCAAAGTGCCTGTCCTACTCTGACATGCTACAATTTTGTAATTCCATTATTGCATTCTATTAAAATGTCCAGGCTCCTTGGTGTGAATCTCTGTAGTTACATTCATTCAAATAGGAACTCTTCCAAGAACTGTGGCTACAGAGATATGGCTACTGGGTACACAGGCAGAGACTCCCTGCTATTAGATGTTAACACCCAAGCTAGAATAACTGATATTACTTTACCTTCTCTCATAAAAAATGAGAAGAAAACAGAAAAAACTCATTATGTAGTATTTTTGCAGCCATGTGCTGGCTGTCCTCACATCCAGAATCTTGTTCACTCTCCTCAAATGTTTTTGTGGAGAGTGTTTATCTGCAAGAGGGAGATTTATCCCCACTTTCCCCAAATCAGTTAATTGTCCTCTGGATAGAGCCGCACTCAGAAATTCATGAATCCAGTTTCTCAGGGAAAATACATGGGGGAAAATATCCTTATGTATTGGTTCTTCATGTAGACAGATGGCTGGATGCTGACTTATTCCAGTAGTCTGTGACAATGCATGGTTAATGTAAACCTGTAGCAGTGCACTGGAGGTAGTAAATGTTTTCATCTGTGGTTCTCACTGCAATCGGTGAGATAGGCAGGCTGGGCCTTATTATCCCATTTTGTAGTGGAAGAAATTGATGCCCAGGAATCAAGACTCTAAAAAAAAGGGACAATAATAATAACTACCATCTATTAAGTCATGCACTCTTCCAGACATTTCATGTACATTACCTCATCTGAGCCTCACAACAATACTAGAAGATGAGTACAGTTAGTGTCTCAGTTTTACAGATAAGAACACTGAAGCTCTGAGAAATGAAGTAACTTGCCTAAGGCCACACAGCTACTAAACTGCTAAATCAGGACATCAAAGTGTGCCTAACTCTAAATCTCATGTTCTTAAAATCACTCTGCCATTAGAGAGGTTAAGAATGGAATTCAGACTTCCATCCTTCCAAATCCAGTGCTTAGCCTTTCCACTCAGACTAGATGGTTACTCTGTCTCCGTTCCAGAGGAAGTACAAGATCAAGTCCTGCTATCATTGCTTTCCCAGGCAAGAGCTCAACAACTGTTGCCTTCCATTCCCAACTAGGAGAGAGTGAACTCCTCTTCATATTTTTGCCAATTATTTATTTTGTTGCTGGGAATGTGAAATATTTTTCAGTTTTGATTTTTTGATGTTAGGCTTCTGAATAATCAGTCCCAGAAAGAGGTGTGGGGGAGGTGGTAATGATAGGGAAGATGTAGGATTATTCAGGACCACTCACTAGACCAGGAAGTCAGTGACCCTCAGACAGGAGAGTCAAGGGCATTTGAACTCTAAGGAAGACACCAAGATTATGAGGAAGAGGCTTTAAACTCAGCCTGGAACAGGTCATCTTACCAAGAAAAAGAAAACTAAATAAGGCCAACCCACCCACAAAGCAGAAGATAAAATGAACCTTGGTCACCACTGAAGTCCCATTAAAGGTATTTATTTTGCCCTCTTACTTCACTGCTGCCATCTTCGTTCATGGCTCCATTAGGGAATCACCATACTTCTGACCTTTTGGCTTTTCCTATAATCCTTGGCTGTGTTCATTCATTGAATTTTTTTCCAGTTTTATTAAGATATAGTAATTTACATACAGCACTGTATAAGTTTAAGGTATACAGGATAATGATTTGTCTTACATATATTTTGAAATGATTACCATAAAAGTTTAGTTAACATCTATCAACTCATATTAATACAAAAAAAAGAAAAAGAAAAAAATATTTTTTTCCTTGTGATGTGAACTCTTAGGACCTACTCTCTTAACATCTTTCAAATATACCATACAGCAGTGTTAACTGTAGTAATCACAGTGTACATTACCTCCCTAGTACTTATTTATCTTATAACTGGAAGTTTGTATCTTTTGTATCCACCTTCTTCCAATTCTCCCTCCCCTTCCCCCTGCCTCTGACAACCACAAATAGGATATCTTTTTCTATGTCACTTTTTAGCCTCCACGTATAAGTGAAATTATACAGTATTTGTCCTACTCTGATCTATTTCACTCAGCATGTGCTCTCAAGGTCCATCCATGTTGCTGTAAATGGCAGGGTTTCTTTCCTTTTTGTGTCTGAATTATATATATATATATATATATATATATATATATATACATATATATATATATATATATATACAACTTCTTTATCCATTCATCCATTGATGCACACTTAGGTAATTTCCATGTCTTGACTATGGTAAATAATGCTTATATGATTCTATGAATATGTGTCAATTCATGAAGATAGCTCTTCAGTACAGTGTTTTTGTATCCATTAGATATATTCCCAGAAGTAGAAGTGGTGAATCCTATTGTAGTTCTATTTTTAATTTTTTGAAGAACCTCCATACAGATTTCCATAGTTGCTGTACCAATTTACAATCTCACTAGCAATTCAAAGTATTCCCTTTTTTTTTTTTTTTTTTTTTTTTTTTTTTTTGCGATACGCGGGCCTCTCACTGTTGTGGCCTCTCCCCGTTGCGGAGCACAGGCTCCGGACACGCAGGCTCAGCGGCCATGGCTCACGGGCCCAGCCGCTCCGCGGCACGTGGGATCCTCCCGGGCCGGGGCACGAACCCGTGTCCCCTGCATCGGCAGGCGGATTCTCAACCACTGCGCCACCAGGGAAACCCAGTATTCCCTTTTATTCACAACCTTGCCAGTATTATCTCTTGTCTTTTTGATGATAACCATTCTAACAGACATGAGGTGATATCTCATTGTGTATTTGATTTGCATTTCCTTAATGATTAGTGATTTTGAGCACCTTTTCATGTACCTGTTGGCCATTTGTATGTCTTCTTTGGAAAACATCTATTTGCACATTTTAACTGGATTGTGTGCTTTTTTGGCTATCGAGTTGTATGTGTTCTTTATATATTTTGGATATTAACCCCTATCAGATAAATGGTTTGCAAATACTTTTTTCCCATGCTGTAGGTAGGTTGTCTTTTCATTTTTCTCTTAGTTTCTTTTACTGTGCAGAAGCTTTTCAGTTTGTTGAAGTCCCACTTGTTTGTGTTTTATTTTGTTGGTTGTACATTGTTGGTTTATTTTGTTGGTTTTACTTTGAGTATCATTTCCAAAAACTCATTGCCATGACCCAAGTCAAGGTGTTTTATTCCTGTGTTTTCTTTAGGAGTTCATGGTTTCCAATATTACATTTATGTCCTTAAACAATTTTGAGATGATTTTTGTGAGTGGCATAAGATGGAGTCTAGATTCATTCTTTTACATTTGAATATCCAATTTTGCCAGCATTAATTATTGAAGAGACTGTCTTTTCTCCATTGAGTATTATGGGCTTCCCCCATCAAATATTGGTTGACCTTATGTGAATAGGTTTATTTCTGAGCTCTCTACTCTGTTCTATTGGTCTATGTGTTTGTCTTTATGCCAATACCATACTATTTTGATTACTATAGCTTTCTAACAAAGCTTGAAATCAGGAAGTGTAATGCCTCTTACTTTGTTTTTCTCTTTCAAGATTGCTTTGATTATTTGGATCCTTTCGTGGTTCCATCTAAATTTTAGAATTGTTATTTTCTACTTCTGTAAAAATTGACATTGGACGCTTTATAGGGATTACATTGAACTGAATCTATAGATGGCTTTGGGTAGTATTGACATTTAAAAATATTAATTTTCCAACCCACAAACATAAGATACCTTTCCACTTATTTGTGTCTTCTTAGATTTTTGTCATCAGTATCTTGTAATTCTCCTTGGTTAAGTTCATTCCTAATTATTTTATTGTTTTTCATAATATTGAAAATGGATTGTTTTCTTTATTTTTCAAATAATTTGTTGTATAGAAACACTACTGAGTTTTGTATGTCAATTTGTATCCTGCAACTTCACTTAATTTGTTGATCAGATCTAACAGTTTTTTTGGTGGAGTCTTCTAGATTTTCTCTATATAAAATCATGTCATCTGCAAATAGAGCCAATTTTACTTCTTCCTTTCTAATTCTGATGCCTTTTATTTCTTTTTCTTGCCTGATTGCTCTGAATAGATCTTCCAGAACTGTGTTGAATAGGAGTAGTGAGAGTGAACACCCTTGTCTTGTTCTTGATCTCAAAGGAAAAGCTTTCAACCTTTCATCACTGAATATGACGTTAGCTGTGGGCTTGTGATATATGACCTTTATTTCATTGAGGTATGTTCTTTATTTTTTAATCATGAACAGATATTGAATTTTGTCAAATGCTTTTTTCTATTGAGATGATCATATGATTTTTTATTTCATTCTATGCATACAATGTATCACATTTATTGATTTGCACATGTTGAACCATCCTTGCATCCCAGCAATAATGCCACTTGATCATAGTGAATTATGTTTTTAATGTTCAGTTAAAGTCATTTGCTAGTATTTTATAGAGAATTGTTGTATCTATTTTAATCATGAATATTGACCTGTAGATCTCTTTTCTTGTAGTGCCCTTTTCTGGCTTTGATATCAGGATAATGCCAGCCTCATAAAATGAGTTGGGAAGTGTTCTCCCTGTTCAACTTTTATGAAGAGCTTGAGAAGGATTGGCATTGATTCTTCTTTAAAAATTTGGTAAAATTCACTAGTGAAGCCATCTGGTCCTGGGTTTTTTTGTTGGGAAATTTTTGATTACTGATTTAATCTCCTTACTAACATTTGGTCTGTTCAGATTTTTCTATTTATTTCTAATTCAGTCTTGGTAGATGCTGTGTTTCTAAGAGTGTTTCCATTTCTTCCAGGCTTTCCAGCTTGTGGTGTATAGATGTAGTATCCTCTTAGGATCCCTTTTATTTCTGTGGTGTTAGGTATAATGTCTCCTTTTTCATTTATAACTTTGTTGATTTGAGTTTTATCTCTTTTTTCCTTGGTTAGTCTAGCTAAGGCTTGTCAAATTTGTTCATGTTTTTAAATCTTAGTTTTGTTAATCTTTTCTATTGTTTTCTTCTTCTCTATTTAATTCTGCTCTAATCTTCTTTATTATTTCCTTCCTTCTGTTTACTTTGGACTCAGTTTGTACTTCTTTTGCCAGTTCCTTGAAGCACAGAAGGTGGTTGTTTGAGAAATTTTTGGTTTCTTTATGTAAGCATTTATTGCTATGAACTTCCCTCTGGAACTGCTTTTGATATATCCCTTAAGTTTGGTTACCTTGTGTTTCCATTTTTGTTTGCCTCAAGATACTTTTTTGTTTCCCCTTTAATTTCTCCTTTGATCCATTGGTTCTTCCAGAAAGTGTTGTTTAATTTCCACGTACTCATGAGTTTTCCAGTTTTATTCCAGTTATTGATTTATAGCTTCACACTAGAAACTAGAAATTGTTAGGGAAGATACTTGGTATTATTTCAATCTTTTTGAATTTGCTAAGGCTTGTTTTGTGGCCTAACATATGGTCTATCCTAGAATATTTTGCATAAGTGCTTGATAAGACTGTGCATTCTGCTGCTGTCAGATTGAATGTTCTACATACATATCTGTTAGGTCCTTTTGGTCTAGAGTAATGTCCAAATCCACTGTTTCCTTATTGATTCTTTGTCTGGGTGATCTATCCACTGTTGAGTGTGGGGTATTAAACTCCCCCAACTATTATTGTGTTGCTGTTTATTTCTCCTTTTATTTCTGTTAGTTTTTGCTTTGTATGTCTGTGTGCTCCAATGCTGGGTGAATATTTACAATTATTATATCTTCTTGATGGATTAACCCCTTTATCATTATATAATGACCTTCTTTGTCTCTTTTTACTATTTTTAATTTAAAGTCTCTTCCCTGGTATAACTACCCCACTTTGTTTTTGGTTACCATTTGCTTAAAGTATCTTTTTCCCTCCCTTCACTCTCAGTCTATATATGTCTTTAAGACTAAAGTGAGTCTCTTGTAGGCAGCATATCACTGGATCATTCTTTAATCCATTCAGCCATTCTATCATTTGATTGGAGAATTTAAGCCATTTGTGTTTAAAGTAATCATTTTATAAGTAAGGATTTACTATTTCCATTTTCTTAATTGTTTTGTGGATGTTTTGTAGATCCATTTTTCCTTGCTTTATCCTGCTGTTCTTTTGTCTGTGTTTTAATGTCTTTTGGTATCGGTAGGCTTTAACTTCTTTATCATGTCCTTTTGTGTACTTACTACAGGGGTTTCCCTTATGGCTACCATGAGGCTTACATAAAACATTTTTAAATATAACACCCTATTTTAAACTGATAACAGCCTAACTTTAATACCATTCCTAAAGTTTACACTTTTATTTCTCTTCCGCTTCACATTTATGTTATTGATATGACAGCTTACATATTTTTATTTTGTATCCAATAACAGATTATTGTAGTTATGTTTATTTTTATTACATTTATTTTTTAACTTTTAAACTAGATTTGTAAGTAAATTATGCACTACCCTTACCAAATTACAGAATCTAACTTTGACTATATATTTACCATTACCAGTGAGTTTTACACTACTTTTTATGTTTTTATGATGTTAACATCCCTTTACTTCCACTCAGAGAACTCACTTCAGCATTTCTTGTAAGGCATATCTGGTGGTGATGAACTCTCTTACCTTTTTGTTTGTTTAGGAAATTCTTTATCTCTCCATTTGCCTGATTTTCCAAGTATAGAATTTTCAGCTGACATTTTTTCTTTCAACATTTTGAATACATTATTCTATTATCATCTGGCATGAAAAGTTTCTATTGAGAAATCAGCCCATTGTCTTATGGTGGTGCCCTTGTATGTAGCTTCTCTCTTTTCTCTTGCTGCTTTCAAAAATGTTTTCTTTGTCTTTGACTTCTGACAATTGAATTATATAATGTGTCTTGGTGTATTTCTGTTCAGGTTCAGTTTATTTGGGAAACTTTGGGCCTCATGAACCTTGATGTTTATTTCTCTCTCTAAGTCTGGGAAATTTTCAGCCTTTTCTGCTTTAAATACACTTTCTGTCCCTTTCTCTTTTTCTGGAATTCCTAAAAATGTGGATATTGTTCTTTTGTTTATGTCTCATAAATACCAAAGGCTGTCTTCATTCTTTTTCATCTTTTAAAATTTTTCTCCTCTGACTGGATAATTTCCAATATCCTATGTCTAGATCATTGATTCTTTCTCTGCATGGTCAAGTGTGCTTCTGAAGCTTTCTGTTGAGTTATTTAGTTCAGTCATTGTATTTTTCTATGCTACAATTTCTCTTTGGTGTGTGTGTGTCTGTGTGTGATTGTGTGTGTGTGATGGTTTCCATTCCTTTGTTGGGCTTCTTGCTTTGTTCATGCATTGTTTCCTTAATTTGATTTGGTTGTCTGAGTTTTTTTGTAGTTTACTAAACTTCAAGATATATTCTAAGTTCTTTGTCTGACAGTTCATAGATCTCCATTTATTTAAGGTCAGCTATTGGAGCTTCATTAGTTTTCTTTTATGGTGTCATGTTTACTTGATTTTTTTGTGATCCTTGATTCCTTAGACTGGTATCTGCTCATTTGAGTAGGTGGTCTCTTCCAGACTTTATAGGTTCACTTTGGCAGAGATAGTTCTTCACCAGTTAGCTCAGTTTGGTTTTCTGGACGTGTGTGCTGGTAATGCTCTTGGGCAAGTAGGGCTTGCTAACAGGGTCTATTATGGGGCAAGGTCACTGCCTGAGCTCTGAGTTTGGGGGAGTGCTGCAGGTTGAGAAGAGTTGGGTGAAATTAGAATTGCTGGCTTGGTTTCTTACCAAAGATACCATAGAATGAGCTCTGTGGTTGAGTGGGTTCTCTGGTTAAGCTTACAAGGTGGATGGGACTCTACTATACTTAGTAATAGGTGGGGTTATGAATAAGTTTCCCTGCCCTGGCAGGGAAGTGCCTTGGGTCCCAAGGCTGCACAGCTTGTTGTTCAGAGCCCCAAATCAGGAAAGACTATGCACTGAATTCCCTGGTCAGAGAAGACCACTTGTTTTACTCTGCACATGGGCAAAGCCATGGGCTATGCTCTCTATTCAAATGTAAGCACAGCCATTGCATGAACCGTGAAGCTACCCATGTGCTTTGGTTAGTTCCCCTGGTTGGATAGACTGAAGTCTGTATTTAGCAATAGGCAAGGCTATGAATTAGTTTCCCTGACTAGGCAGAGCAAGAAACTTGGCTCCAAGTCCAGCAACACTTTTTGCTTGTGGTCTTAAATCAAGACTACTCAAGCTCCAGTTCTGTGGCCAAACAGGGCTACTGATTTGGTCTGCTAATGATCAGCTCTGCTCAAGTATTTCTGTGCTGCCCAGACTTTCAGATGTTCCAACTAGGATTTCTGGTTGAGTGGCACCAGGAGCTACACTCATCAGTGGACTAGGCTATCCTGCATGGGTGGGGGAAGACCAGGCTACAGGACTAACAAGGCTTTTCATGGGAAGACCCAAACCAGGCAGACCTTCAGGCCACCATGTTCAGACTGGGCCACTGTCTTGGATCTGCATATGAGAAAAACTGCTGGTTGGGACTACTACTTGATTGCAGCAGGTATAAAATTGGTCTGCCAAGATCCAAGTGCTTATTGTTGCAAGCCCCTTCCCCCTTCTCTGTCACAATCAGATTCCTAGTGATCAAGCTTCCCTTATAATCCCCATGGGGTGAGACCAGAGTGGGGACTACCAGGAAGCAACTTACAATCTTGGGTAAGCTGGATGTCCACACTGAGTTCTATTTTCCCACTGAAGGAACTATAGGCTCAGAGGAGATCTCTCAGTGTGTTGCTGCACTGGCCTGGGGGAGGAGCAATGTGGTTAGCATGTAGCCATTCATCTTACCCTTTTAATGTAGTCTGTCTTGGTCTCTGTGGTACAGGGGGAATGCTTCATCCTCCTCCCCATGTTCTAGAATTTTCTCAGTGGTGTCTTGTCCATGAACAGTTGTTAGCTGTTTTTTTTGTGTGTCTGTGAGTAGTAGAGTCATTTTCACAATGTTGATTCTTCCAATCCAAGAACATGGTATATCTCTCCATCTACTTGGATCATCTTTACTTTCTTTCATCAGTGTCTTATAATTTTCTGCATATAGGTCTTTTGTCTCCTTAGGTAGGTTTATTCCTAGATATTTTATTATTTTTGTTGCAATGGTAAATGGGAGTGTTTTCTTAATTTCACTCCCAGACTTTTCATCATTAGTGTATAAGAATGCCAGAGATTTCTGTGTATTAATTTTGTATCCTGCTACTTTACCAAATTCATGGATTAGCTCTAGTAGTTTTCTGGTAGCATCTTTAGGATTCTCTATGTATAGTATCATGTCATCTGCAAACAGTGACAGCTTTACTTCTTCTTTTCCAATATGGATTCTTTTTATTTCTTTTTCTTCTCTGATTGCTGTGGCTAGGACCTCCAAAACTATGTTGAATAAGTGTGGTGAGAGTGGGTAACCTTGTCTTGTTCCTGATCTTAGTGGAAATGGTTTCATTTTTTCACCTTTGAGGATGATGTTGGCTGTGGGTTTGTCATATATGGCCTTTATTATGTTGAGGAAATTTCCCTCTATGGCTACTTTCTGCAGAGTTTTTTTATCATAAATGGGTGTTGAATTTTGTCAAAAGTTTTCTCTGCATCTATTGAGATAATCATATGGTTTTTCTCCTTCAGTTTGTTGATATGGTGTATCATGATTATTTGAATTTAAATGTTGTTCTTTACATTTCTATTAAATGTAATTTAGTTTCATCCCATTGGTCCTCTTTATTAACAAATTTGGGAGATTTAGATTTCTAGTCAACCCTTTAAAAGTCCTAACTAGGGTTCAAAGAGGACTATTGGTGGAGTCTCATTCACTCAGCACTGGCAACATCTGGCATACTTGAAAGTTAAGATAAACTTAATTATGAACTTGCTACCTGCCAAGGGTCATGATGCCACCCTGATGGTGGTGGAAACCTTATCCTAATTATTCTTTATAGCTCCTGCTTTAGACTCCCATTAGCTTGTGCCAGCACTATTCTATTCTTCTAAAAAATGATCTAATTCTTAGTACATATCCTCGTGTTTGTGATTTGTCTTCACATACACTCATCCCTACCACTTCCTGTTCCACCTGTCCACAGATCATCATATGGAAATTGACAGCTAGATGCACTGTGATGAATATTTGCTATACTTCCTACAGACATAATAATAAATTCATATATTTTCCCACAGAAGAATTTGCCTAGTGTAGTTGTCTATTCTCTTTTAACCAAAATTCCCTCTTCAATGCAACCATGGAGATTCATTATTTAGGATTGTGTAAAGTTTTCAGAAGTCCTCAATCCTGTGGATCTCAGATCTAAATATCCAACTGATTCATCCCATCTTCAATCACTTCCTTCTTTGCCTAGTCCAACAAGGACTTTGCTTTTTACTCCATATCGGCACACCCAGCCCATAAATATAATATGAGACATGGGACCATGTTGTAGAAGGACTTCTGGACTTCTGTGAGCATCGTTGGGCTGCACTAAATCTCCTGTTCGTTGGATATGAGTAGGAGAGTGAAGCTGCCAATTACCAACTCAATAACTCCAAGACAAATGTTTAACGTTCCTAGTAGGCAAATTTAGTGACACCCCAAACATGATCCTCCAGAGGAATGGAGAGAGAGTGAAGGGTAGGAGGGGAAGGTGTCTTTTTTCCCTGAGCCCTTTAATCTGAGCCAACCTAACTATACATCATATACCCCTACCAGGTCATAAAGAAAAGAATTATCCCATTTTGTTCTAAGGAATCATTCAATTCCTAATAGTGCCTCCTCTCCACTGCTTCTTACTTGGTTCCATATTTTGATAAATCCAGCACCTGCTCTGGCCCTCTTCACCAGTGGCAATCAATTTCTGCAACCTAAGAAAGCGCATTTCCTGCCAGGCTAGTTCCCTTTTACTTTTCAGATGGATTGGGTTGTAAGGGTTTAACTTTAGATAAGTTATGTTGGGGTGTGGTCACTTATAAAGTGACCAGTGATCTGTATAATTGACTGGACTTCTGAATCTTTCCTACCTCACATTCTCCAGTACAGTATAGCAGTGGCTATATAAACCTAGAGTCAGAAAGATCTGAGTTAAAAATCTGTCTCTGCCACTAACAAGCCATATGCCTATGAGTGACAACTCTGAGCCTCAGTTTACTCATATATAAAATGTGAATATTAAGGGAAAAACAAAGTTGAACAAGTATCATTGATATGTATTTAATCCTTCCTTCCCCTAGTGCTAACCGCTTGACAGCTTCTCTATACTTAATATCTGTGACTGGGTCCAGCAACTCTTGTTCTACCCCAGGAGGCTGGTCTTAAACAGATCCTGGCTCATTGCACCCACCCACTTCCTTCCCACCAATCAGGTTTGTGAATGCTGAGTTCTGAGGACAATAGCCCTTAGTTACATCCAGGGACCAGAAGGTTGTCTCCTCACTCTCCCAATAAGACCAACAAAGTCACTCATATCTCACACAAGATGTGAAAAAAGTAAGATGACTATTTCTATCATTTAGTTGACAATCATTCTTCTAGTCTGTATGTATTTGTAAGTCTAAATACTGAGAGACCCCATGGCACACTAGAAAGACAGTAGAGACTTTAGGATAAGAAAGTCCTGGATTAAAATCCTGACTATATCACTTACTAGCTATAGGAAATTAGGCAAGTTTTGTTCTTTGAGCTTTATTTTCCTCTAATATAAGAATCAAATGACCTAGAACATGGTATATTCTCAATAAATACTAGTTCTCCCATCACCCTTTCTCCTTCTGTTTCATGGAGAAAGAGGTTGACCTTAACCACAGGCACAGGGTGATGGGAGGGTGGTTGATGAATTTTCCCTCAGAGATATAAAAAGAAAGGGCTAGAATATAAAAAGGTCACCATGAGTATTGCAAAGAAGTCAGGGAGAGTAAAGCAGAGCTCCCAGTTAAAACAAGGTAATTAGATTCTTGAAGTTGTGACCCTCTTTGCATAGTTTCCTTCTGATTTCCTTGCAGTGTTTCTTCTTTCCTCACCTCTTGATGTTCTCCCATGCTGACCCTCTGTTTCCCAACCACCCACACACACACTTGGAATGAATAACTGTAAACTCCTACAACCACAAAGGTCTTCTCTACGGGAGAACAGCAAAGGAGGGGAAGGCTCACTACTCTGCCAACTCTGTGGAGAGTGGTGTCTTGAGGGACAGAGTGGTAGGGGCAGTTTAGAGGAGAGAAAATCAAGCCAAGTACTTAGAGCCTGTGGGAAGGAAGAGAAAGGGAACTTGGTGGCTGAGGGCAGTCAATGTGATTCAGAATACCTTGTGTCCTCCCTACTTACATCCTGTGACCACATAGAAACAGACCAAAAGATATACCTTTCTTCGGCCTAAAAGCATGGCTTAAGCATATCTGTGCATACTGGTGATGCAAAGCCACTCCACAACACATCTCATCCTTTTTGTTGTCAGAGTAATAAGCACATGGCCCTTTCCCACCTGTCCTCCTGATAACTCAGCCAATTCCAATTGCTGCTTCAGTTCAATTCAGAAAGTTTTAATTCCCAATCTCTCTCAGGTAAAATGACAGCTATAGAAGGTAGCACTGTGTAGTGAAAAGAGAATTATTGGCTTTTGAATAATAGAATTTCAGTTCAAATCTAAATTCTGTCACTTACTAGCTGCGTGACCTTGGGCCAGACATTAAGCTTCCATTTCTAGGTTTATAGAATTGGAATTACAGTACATTACTCATGGGTTGTTGTGAGGACCAAATGAAATGGGACTTATAAAGCATTTGACAAATAATGACTGAATGAATAAATACATATTTACCTCTCCATCACAGACAAGAGTTGGGGAACTTCTAGGTACAGACAATTGTAATTTATGATTCAGTCAGTTGAGCCTTGTGCTTAAGGCAGAGCATCTGCAGCCACCATGCCTGACCATGAATTCCAACCCTGCTGCTTACTAGTTGTTTTTAACTCTAAAATGGGGATAATAATTATAATGATAATGTTAGTATCTATCCAATATGAGACAAATAAATTAATATCTGTAAATGCTTAGAATGATAACAAACACAGAGTGAGTGCTCAATAATTGCTACTATTCTCATTTGCCATATATACTTATGGAATTTTTAATGGAATATAGACTCCATAAGTATAGGGAATTTATGTCTCCTTTATTCACTGCTGTTTCCAGGACCTGAACAGTGCCTGGAACACAGTAAGTGCTTAGTATGTATTTGTTGAATGAATAAATGAATCATATTTATCTACTTTCCTCACCCACACAAGTCTGGTGACTGAGCACTAGTATTTGGCAAAACTAGTGATATGATAGTTCAGAGAAACAGAAGGCAGCTTAGTTCCTAGCCCTTCTCCCACATCTAGCCCAACCTACATACAGCTGTCAACATCCCTGCACTAGATCCTCTTGTTGACATGGCAGATGCCCTGTAGTCTTAGTATCAGGACATTTCAAAAGGAAAGCTACTGTGTTTCCTTTTCTCTGGATATTGGGATCTAGAATAAACTGGCAGGCTAGGGCTCTGTCCTAGACATAGGACAAGGTCCTATTAGGTATCCATGCTTTGGATCACAAAATGTGCCCCCTCCCCACCTAAGCCATAACTAATTGAACTGAGGTGGCCACCTAACTAAGGGAAGACAATCTATACATAGGCTAGCCAAAGATGAGGCAGTACAGATGTAATCTGGCATCAAAAAATGACCTAAGCCAACTAAGTTCTCTCACAGGAATTTGAATTAGGATGTCCCAAGAGAAGAAATCAGTTAGCAACAGGAACTAAAGCTGAAAGATCATGATGAAGAAAGCCTGGATGAACCATGAAGGGCTATGACAAGCTAACTGCAAGCCAAAGGTAGGAGAGAGTAGAGTATATTAGGGAGCAAAAGTTAGCAGTAAAAAAAAAGATATAGAGAAAAGAATGGAGCAGACATTGGGTCACATTCATAGCTGCATACAGCAGACCATAGAATCTAGTACTTCTATCTAGAATGACCAGAAAAGCTGGATTTAAAAAAAATTCTATTTGAATGCAACAGAGAACTATTAAGGCAACAAGAACTAGGGGGGGATAAAAATACAGAGATAATATTATCTTAAAGAGGTGAGTAAAATTCTATAACCACTTTTACCTTGGTAGTATCTGCTTATTCTGGGCATGGGTGAAAAGCAGGCAATCCAGTATTGTCAGTAGTGTGGGCTGCTGCTGGAGGATGTAGAAACTAGCAGAGTTTTTGGAAGAGGCTGAGAGACCTCAAATGTATGGCCTGTATCCCTTCGTATAACTTATAAATACTAGGGATACTTGGGGCAGGAGGCAAAATCCTATGAGATCCTAAAAAATAAAGCACTGAGTTATGGCACTAACATTAATCAAAAATTATAGTTAAGGATCCACTAGAAGAGTGGCCATACAAATTACACCAGGCACTGAGTTGAAAGCCCTTGAAGTCCTGCAGCAAACCCAATGAATACGGAGCCTTACCAGGAGAAGTGCAACCCATAGGTAACATAGCATAGTTTTTGATTGGATTAAGGTCATCAGCCACAATGCTAGCTATCTACCCAGTAGAGTGAAGGCTGAAGCTTTTCTAAAGGAAGATAATCCCAACTTGAATTTCAACAATATTTTTATATCATATCTGATATTCACTATAAAAGGATTGTGTTGAGGTAAAACAGAGGACCACATGGTCCAAGTATTAGAGTTAACTGACAAGAACACTAAAATGATTACAATTATTAAGTTCAAAAAAAGAGAGGAGTAGGTGAATAAAATAGATAAAAGGAGAATTTCCTCAGTTATTTGAAATTCATAAAAAGAGTCACAAGGAAATCTTAAAACTGCAAAATGTAATACCTAAAATAAGAATGAATTTGACAAGTTTAACTGAGCATCCCTTGTATGTGCGAAAGCTGAATATCCATGTGTAAAAGAAGACTTCACTATAAGATACATTTTTCTCTTGCTGCTCTTAAGATTCTCTTCTTGGTTTTTGCTTTCAGCATTTTTAATATGATGTGTCTATTTGTGGGTATCTTTATGTTTATACTACATGGAATAGTTGAGCTTCCTGGATGTGTAGGGAATTTTAGTAAGGTTAGCAGCTGACTTCTCATCAAAAACAATAGAAGCCAAAATGCAGTGGGATAACACATTCAAAGTACAAAAGGGAAAAAAAAAGTCAGTCAAGAAACCTACCCCAGCAAAACTACTCTTTCACACTGAAGGCAAAATAAAGGCATTCCCAGATAAACAAAAACTGAGAATTTGTTTCTAACAATCTGGCTTTCAAAAATTACTGAAGCAAGTTCTTTAGTCTGAAAGTGAGTGACCCCAGATAGTAATTCAAATTCACATAAAAAATGAAAAGCACTAGTAAAGGAAACTTTGTAATTAAAAAAGATAATATAAATACATGTCATTTCCTCTTTCTTTCCTTTAATGATTTAGGAAACAATTGTATAAAATAATATGTATATAATGTATTTTGGGGGCCTATAACATGAACAAATGTAACATTTTTGCCAATTGCAGCACAAAGAAGGTTGGGTGTGGAGATAAAGGTGTATTTCACTAATTAAATGAGTCTATATGTCAACTTAAACACCAATGAATAAATGAAGGGAACCAAAAATAATAAATAAGAAGGTTAACATAAAAAAGATAAAAATATATTCTTATTCTCCTTTCTTCTTTCAATTTCTTTAAAAGACATAAAATTATATAAAGTAATAATTTTTACAATGTATTATTGAATTTGCAACATTTATAGATGTGATATATATTATAATAATACCATAAAGGAGGGAGAATGGGGAATAGAGATATATGTGTATATTTCTATATCACACTGGAATGAAGAAAATCTGAAGCTGATTCTGATCAGTATAAATGTATATGTTAAGCTCTACAGTAAGCACTAGGGAAATAATTCAAAAATATATAATAAAAATAACATTAAAGAAGTTAAAATGATACATTAGAAAATATTCACTTAATTCACAAGAAAGCAGTAAAGGAGGAATAGAGAAAGAAAAAATATATGTGACACATAGAAACAACAAGTAAAATGGTAGATGTAAATCCAGGTATATTAATAATAATATTAAATGTGAATGGATTAAATAATCCATTCAAAATACTAAAATTATTAGAATGGATTAAGAAAAGATCCAACTATATGCATTCTACAGTAGAAATACTACAGATTTTAAAATGAAATATAGTGAAGGTCAAAGAATGGAAAAAGAAATATCACACAAACAGCAACCACAAGAAAACTGAAGTGACTATACTAATATCAGACAAAACAGACTTTAAAACAAAGCGTTAAAGACATAAAGGGGGACATTTTATAATGATAAAAGGGTTAATCCTTCAAGAATATATAACAATTATAAGTATATTTGCATCTAACTGTAGAACACTAAAATGCATGTAGCAAAAACTGATAGAAATGAAGTGAAAAATATACAATTAAACAATAATAGTTGGAGATTTCTATACTTCACTTTCAGTAATAGAACAACTAGGCAGAAGATCAACAAGTGAATAGAAGACTTGGATAATACCATAAACCATTTGAGGGAAATTTATAGTTGTGAATGCCTATATTAAGAAAGAAAACTGATTTCAAATCAATGACCTAATTTTCCACAATAAGACACTGGAAAAATAAAGGTAAAAATTAAACCTAAAGCAAAATGGACCAAATAATACAGATTTAAAAAGAAATTTATGAAATAGAACATGCAAAAATAAGAGAGAAAAATAATGAAATCAAAATCTGTTTCTTTGAAAAAAAATCAACAAAATTGACAAAACGTTAGTTAAATTGACCCTCCAAAAAGTGAGAAGACTCAAATTAGTGGAACCAGATATGAAAGAGAGGTTACTAATGGTCTCACAGAAATTAAACGTAGGAATGCTATGAAAAATTGTGTGCTGATAAATTAGAAAACAAATGAAATGGATAAATTCGTAGGAAGACACAAACTAGCAACATTCATTCAAGAAGAGATAAAAATCATGAGTACACCTATAACAAGTAAAGAGATTGAATTGGTAATCAAAATATTACCTACAAAGGAAAGCCCAGGCCCAGATACCTTAACCATGCAGTTCTATCAAAAATAGAAAAAATAGGGGGAACGAGAAGATGGCGGAAGAGTAAGACGCGGGGATCACTCTTCCTCCTCACTGATACTTCAGAAATACATCTACACGTGGAACTTCCCCTATAGAACCCCCACCGAACGCTGGCAGAAGACATCAGACCTCCCAAAAGGCAAGAAACTCCCCCACGTACCTGGGTAGGGCAAAAGAAAAAAGAATAAACAGAGACAAAAGAATAGGGACGGGACCTGCACCAGTGGGAGGGAGCCGTAAAGGAGGAAAGGTTCCCACGCACTAGAAGCCCCTTTGCGGGCGGAGACTGAGGGTGGCGGAGGGGGAAGCTTCAGAGCCACGGAGGAGAGCGCAGCAACAGGGTGCGGAGGGCAAAGCAGAGAGATTCCCACATGGAGGATCGGTGCCGATCAGCACTCACCAGCCCGAGAGGCATGTCTGCTCGCCCGCCGCGGTGGGCGGGGCTGGGAACTGAGCCTCGGGTGGATCCCAGGGAAAGGTCTGGAGTTGGCAGAGTGAAAACAGCCTGAAGGGGTTAGCGCACCACAGCTGGCCGGGAGGGAGTTCGGGAGAAGTCTGGAGCTGCCGAAGAGGCAAGAGACCTTTTCTTCCCTCTTTACCTCCTGCTACGCGAGGAGAGGGGTTTAAGCGTGGCGCTTAAAGGAGCTCCAGAAACGGGCGCGGAGCTGCCGAAGAGACAAGAGACTTTTTCTTGCCTCTTCGCTTCCTGGGGCGCGAGGAAAGAGAATTAAGGGCACCACATAAAGGAGCTCCAG
This sequence comes from Kogia breviceps, assembly GCF_026419965.1. Taxonomy (NCBI): domain Eukaryota; kingdom Metazoa; phylum Chordata; class Mammalia; order Artiodactyla; family Physeteridae; genus Kogia; species Kogia breviceps. Next base: position 75,695,046 of record NC_081330.1, on the reverse strand, counting down.
AAATGGGCGCAAGCTGCGGCTGTCGGCAAGGACAAGAGACGGGTGTGGGAGGCTAGGGTTGCTGCTGCCGCCACCAAGAGGCCTGTGTGCGAGCGCAGGTCACTCTCCACACTGCCCCTCCTGGGAGCCTGTGCAGCCCGCCACTGCCGGGGTCCCGGGATCCTGGGAATGCTTCCCTGGGAAAATGCGCTGCGCGCCTCTGGCCGGTGCAGCATCACACCGGCCTCTGCTGCCGCGGACTCGCCCCACATCCGTGCCCCACCCCCCGCCTGAGTGAGCCAGAGACCACGAATCAGCTGCTCCATTAACTCTGCTCCTTTGACCCCGGCCTCTCTGAGCGAAGGGTAGACGCCCTCGGACGACCTGTGCGCACAGGCGGGGCCAGGTCCAGGGCTGAGCCCCAGGAGCTGTGCGAACAAAGAGAGGGGGAGGTCCCTCCCAGCAGCCTCAGAAACAGCGGGTTAAAGCTCCACAGTCAGCTTGAAGTGCCCTGCATCTGTGGAAAACCTGAATAGACAGCGAAATATCCCAGGTTGAGGAAGTGGACTTTGGGAGCAAGATATACTATTATTTTCCCCTTTTTTCTTTTTGTGAGTGTGTATGTGGGTGCTGCTGTGTGAGATTTTGTCTGTGTAGCTTTGTTTTCACCATTTGTCCTGGGGTTAGACCGACCATTTTTTTTTTGGTCTTTTTTTTTTCTTTTTCTTTAATAGAAATTTTTCTTCTTAATAATTGTTCTGTTATTTTAAAAAGTGTATTTTACCCTACTTTATTTTGTCTTCTCCCCTTTCTTTTTTCATTTCTTCCCTCCTTTCTTTCCTATTTCCCTCCTTCCTTCCTTCCTCCCTTCCTTTCTTTATTCTCTCCTTCCTTCCTCCCCTCCTTTCTTCCTACCTCCCTTCCTTTCTTTATTCCCTCCTTCCTTCCTCCCTTCCTCCCTCCCTTCCTTTCTTTATTCCCTCCTTCCTTCCTCCCTTCCTTCCGTCCTCCCTCCCTTCCTTTCTTTATTCCCTCATTCCTTCCTCCATTCCTTTCTTCCTCCCTCTCTTCCTTTCTTTATTCCCTACTTCCTTCCTTCCTTCTTTCTTCCTCCCTCCCTTCCTTTCTTCCTCCCTCCCTTCCTTTCTTCCGTCCTTCCCTCCCTTCCTCATTTCTTCCTTCCTTTCCTGACTTTCTATTTTTTTCCCCCTTTTGTTTTGAGCTGTGTGGATTAAAGGCTCTTGGCACTCCAGCCAGGTGTCAAGGCTGTGTCTCTGAGGTGGGAGAACTAACCTCAGGACACTGATCCACAAGAGACCTCTCAGCTCCACGTAATATCACATGGCGAAAATCTCCCAGAGATCTCCATCTCAACACCAATACCCAGATTCACTCAAGGACCAGCAACGAACAGTGCTGGACACCCTATACCCAACAAAGAGCGAGACAGGTCTACAGCCCCATCCATTAGCAGAGAGGCTGCCTAGAATCACAGTAAGGCTACCGACTTCCCCATACACGCCCCCAGACGTGGACCTGTCCACCAGAGAGACGGGATCCAGCCTCATCCACCAGAACAGGGGCACTGGTCCCCCAAAGAAGGAAACCTGATCAACCCACTGAACCAACCTCAGCCACTGGGGACAGCCACCAAAAATAGATAGAAATACGAACCTGCAGCCTGCAAAATGGAGACCCCAAACACAGTAAGATAAGCAAAATGAGAAGACAGAAAAACACACAGCAGATGAAGGAACAAGATAAAAACACACCAGACCTAACAAATGAAGAGGTAATAGCCAATCTACCTGAAAGAGAATTTAGAATAATGATGGTGAAGATGATGCAAAATCTTGGAAATAGAATAGACAAATTGCAAGAAACAGTTAACAAGGACCTAGAAGAAATAAAGAGGAAACAAGTAACGATGAGCAACACAATAAATGAAATGAAAAATACTCTAGACGGGATCAGTAGCAGAATAACTGCGGCAGAAGGACGGATAAGTGACCTGGAAGATAAAATAGTGGAAATAACTACTGCAGAGCAGAAGAAAGAAAAAAGGATGAAAAGAACGGAGGACAGTCTCAGAGATCTCTGGGACAACATTAAATGCACCAACATTCGAATCATAGGGGTCCCAGAAGAAGAAGAGAAAAAGAAAGGGACTGAGAAAATATTTGAAGAGATTATAGTTGAAAACTTCCCTAATATAGGAAAGGAAATAGTCAACCAAGTCCAGGAAGCACAGAGAGTCCCACACAGGATAAACCCAAGGATAAACACTCCGAGACACATAATAATCAAACTGTCAAAAATTAAATTCAAAGAAAACATATTAAAAGCAGCAAGGGAAAAATAACACACAAGGGAATCCCCATAAGGCTACCATCTGATCTTTCAGCAGAAACTCTACAAGCCAGAAGGGAGTGGCAGGACATATTTAAAGTGATGAAGGAAAAAAAACCTACAACCAAGATTACTCTACCCAGCAAGGATCTCTTTCAGATTGGATGGAGAAATTAAAACCTTTACAGACAAGCAAAAGCTGAGAGAGTTCAGCACCACCAAAACAGCTTTACAACAAATGCTAAAGGAACTTCTCTAAGCAAGAAACATAAGAGAAGGAAAAGACCTACAAGAACAACCCGAAACAATTAAGTAAATGGTAATAGGAACGCACATATCAATAATTACCTTAAATGTAAATGGATTAAATGCTCCCACCAAAAGACACAGACTGGCCGAATGGACACTAAAACAGGACCCATATATATGCTGTCTACAAGAGACCCTCTTCAGACCTAGGGACACTTACAGGCTGAAAGTGAGGGGATGGCAAAAGATATTCCATGCAAATGGAAATCAGAAGAAAGCTGGAGTAGCAATTCTCATATCAGACAAAATAGACTTTAAAATAAAAACTATTACAAGAGACAAAGAAGGACACTACATAATGATCAAGGGATCGAAACATGAAGAAGATATAACAATTGTAAATATTTATGTACCCAACATAGGCGCAACTCAATACATAAGGCAAATACTAACAGCCATAAAAGGGGATATCGACAGTAACACAATCATAGTAGGGGTCTTTAACACCCCACTGTCACCAATGGACAGATCATCCAAAATGAAAACAAATAAGGAAACACAAGCTTTAAATGATACATTATACAAGATGGATGTACTTGATATTTATAGGACATTCCATCCAAAAACAACAGAATACACATTTTTCTCATGTGCCCATGGAACATTCTCTAGGGTAGATCATATCTTAGGTCACAAATCTAGTCCTGGCAAATTTAAGAAAAATGAAATCATATCAAGTATCTTTTCTGACCACAACGCTATGAGACTAGATATCAATTAGAGGAAAAGATCTGTAAGAAATACAAACACATGGAGGCTAAACAATACACTACTTAATAACGAAGTGATCACTGAAGAAATCAAAGAGGAAATCAAAAAGTACTTAGAAACAAATGACAATGGAGACACGACGACCCAAAACCTATGGGATACAGCAAAAGCAGCTCTAAGAGGGAAGTTTATAGCAATACAATCATACCTTAAGAAACAGGAAGCATCTTGAACAAACAACTTAACTTTGCACCTAAAGCAATTAGAGAAGGAAGAACAAAAAACCCCCAAATTTAGCAGAAGGAAAGAAATCATAAAGATCAGATCAGAAATTAATGAAAAAGAAATGAAGGAAACAATAGCAAAGATCAATAAAAGTAAAAGCTGGTTCTTCAAGAAGATAAATAAAATTGATAAACCATTAGCCAGACTCATCAAGAAAAAAAGGGAGAAGACTCAAATCAACAGAATTAGAAATGAAAAGGAGATATAACAACTGACTCTGCAGAAATACAAAAGATTATTAGAGATTACTACAAGCAACTCTATGCCAATAAAATGGACAACCTGGAAGAAATGGACAAATTCTTAAAAATGCACAACCTGCCAAGACTGAACCAGGAAGAAATAGAAAATATGAACAGACCAATCACAAGCACTGAAATTGAAACTGTGATTAAAAATCCTCCAACAAACAAAAGCCCAGGACCAGATGGCTTCACAGGCGAATTCTATCAAACATTTAGAGAAGAGCTAACACCTATCTTTCTCAAACTCTTCCAAAAGATAGCAGAGGGAGGAACACTCCCAAACTCATTCTATGAGGCCACCATCACCCTGATACCAAAACCAAACAAAGACGTCACAAAGAAAGAAAACTATAGAAAAATTTCACTGATGAACATAGATGCAAAAATTCTCAACAAAATACTAGCAAACAGAATCCAACAGCACATTAAAAGGATCATACACCATGATCAAGTGGGGTTTATTCCAGGAATACAAGGATTCTTCAATATACGCAAATCAATCAACGTTATACACGATATCAACAAACTGAAGGAGAAAAACCATATGATCATCTCAATAGATGCAGAGAAAGCTTTTGACAAAATGCAACACCCATTTATGATAAAAACCCTGCAGAAAGTAGGCATAGAGGGAACTTTTCTCAATATAATAAAGGCAATATATGACAAACCCACAGCCAGCATTGTTCTCAATGGTGAAAAACTGAAACCATTTCCACTAAGATGAGGAACAAGGCAAGGTTGCCCACTCTCACCACTCTTATTCAACCTAGTTTTGGAAGTTCTAGCCACAGCAATTAGAGAAAATAAAGAAATAAAAGGAATCCAAATAGGAAAAGAAGAAGTAAAGCTCTCACTGTTTGCAGATGACATGATACTATACATAGAGAATACTAAGGATGCTACCAGAAATCTACTAGAACCAATCAATGAATTTGGTAAAGTAGCAGGATACAAAATTAATGCACAGAAATCTCTGGCATTCTTATACACTAATGATGAAAACTCTGAGAATGAAATTAAGAAAACACTCCCATTTACCATTGCAACAAAAAGAATAAAATACCTAGGAATAAACCTACCTAAGGAGACAAACTACTTGTATGCAGAAAACTATAAGACACGGATGAAAGAAATCAAAGATGATACAAATAGGTGGAGAAATATTCCATGTTCTTGGATTGGAAAAATCAACATAGTGAAAATGACTCTATTACCCAAAGCAATCTACAGATTCAATGCAATCCCTCTCAAATTACCACTTGCATTTTTTACAGAACTAGAACAAAAAATTTCACAATTTGTATGGAAACACAAAAGACCCCGAATAGCCAACGCAATCTTGAGAATGAAAAATGATGCTGGAGGAATCGGGTTCCCTGACTTCAGACTCTACTACAAGGCCACAGTAATCAAGACAGTATGGTACTGGCACAAAAACAGAAATATAGATCAATGGAACAGGATAGAAAGCCCAGAGATAAACCCACACACATATGGTCACCTTATCTTTGATAAAGGAGGGAAGGAAACACAGTGGAGAAAGACAGCCTCTTCAATAAGTGGTGCTGGGAAAACCAGACAGCTACCTGTAGAAGTATGAAATTAGAACACTGCCTAACACCATACACAAAAATAAACTCAAAATGGGTTAAAGACCTAAATGTAAGGCCAGGCACTATCAAACTCTTAGAGGAAAACATAGGCAGAACACTCTATGACATCAATCACCGCAAGATCCTTTTTGACCCATCTCCTAGAGAAATGGAAATAAAAAGGAAAATAAACAAATGGGATCTAATGAAACTTAAAAGCTTTTGCACAGCAAAGGATACCATAAACAAGACCAGAAGACAATGCTCAGAATGGAAGAAAATATTTGCAAATGAAGCAACTGACAAAGGATTAATATCCGAAATTTATAAGCAACTCATGCAGCTCAATAAAAAAAAAAAAAAACAACCCAATCCAAAAATGGGCAGAAGAACTAAATAGACATTTCTCCAAAGATATACAGATAGCTAACAAACACATTAAAGAATGCTCAACATCATTAATCATTAGAGAAATGCAAATCAAAACTACAATGAGATATCATCTCACATTTGCCAGATTGGCCATCATCAAAAACTCTAGAAACAATAAATGCTGGAGAGGGTGTGGAGAAAAGGGAACCCTCTTGCACTGCTGGTGGGAATGTAAAATGATACAGCCCCTATGGAGAACAGTATGGAGGTTCCTTAAAAAACTACAAATAGAACTACCATATGACCCAGCAATCCCACTACTGGGCATATACCCTGAGAAAACCATAATTCAAAAAGAGTCATGTACCAAAATGTTTATTGCAGCTCTATTTACGATAGCCAGGACATGGAAGCAACCTAAATGTCCAGCAACAGATGAATGGATAAGGAAGATGTGGCACATATATACAATGGAATATTACTCAGCCATAAAAATAAATGAAACTGAGTTATTTGTAATGAGGTGGATAGACCTGGAATCTATCATACAGAGTGAAGTAAGTCAGAAGGAGAAAAACAAATACCGTATGCTAACACATATGTATGGAATCTAAAAAAAATGTCATGAAGAGATTAGTGGTAGGATGGGAATAAAACACAGACCTACTAGAGCATGGACTTGAGGATATGGGGAGGGGGAAGGGTAAGATGTGACGATGTGAGAGAGTGGCAGGGACATATACACACTACCAAATGTAAATTAGATAGCTAGTTGGAAGCTGCAGCATAGCACAGGGAGTTCACCTCTGTGCTTTGTGACCACCTAGAATGGTGGGATAGGGAGGGTGGGAGGGTGGGTGACAAAAGAGGGAAGAGTTATGGGAACATATGTATATGTATAACTGATTCACTTTGTTGTAAAGGAGAAACTAACACACTATTGTAAAACAGTTATACTCAAATAAAGATGTTAAAAAAAAAAAAAGAAAGGGAATGGGATCTGGGTTGATGGCAATGATCTGGGCGGTTATTACAAGTTTTAGTAAATCATGATTTCTTAGGCTGTAAAAAAAAAAAAAAATCGAAAAAATAATACATGTAAATTTCCAGAAAATAGATGTGATGGGAACATTTTCCAACTAATTCTGTGAGGCCAGTAGTACCCTGATACCAAAAGCAAACACATCACAAGATAAGAAAACTAAGATCACTGTATCCTTCAAATATAAATGCAAAAATACTAACAATCCAAATCCAGAAACATTAAAAACCTATACAAAATGACCAAATGGGATTTATCTCAGGAATGCAAGGTTGGTTCAACATCCCCCCCAAATCAATTAATGTAATATACCATATCAATAGAATAATAAACAAAAACCACATTATAATCTCCATATATACAGATAAAACATTTGACAAAAATCTGTCACCTTATCATGGTAGAAACGCTCAATAAACTAGGAATATAAATGAACATCCTCAGCTAGAAAAATAAAAACATCTCTGAACATTTCACAGCTCCTCTCTCTCATTCTCTCCATCTCTCCTTTATCCCCAGTCTTTCCACTTATTCCTTTCCCTCAGCCTATAAACAAAATCAAGTGCCTTCCATTCCTTTACACACAAAAGTCATGTCACTCCTCTGCTCAGAAATGTGAATGGCTTCTAAACTCATTGAGGAGAAAAGACAAAGTCTTTAAAATGTCCATAGAAACTCTTTGCCCTCATCTCTTACTATTTTCCCCCTCACTGTGCTCCAACCACATGGCATGCTTTCTCTTCCTCACCATGTGTGTGTCCTTTGCCTAGATAATCCCAGGTTCCTTCTGCCTGGAATCATCTTTAATATACATGTCTTACTCTATCAATTTCTTCACAACTCTGCTCAAATGTAGCCTTGTCAAATAGGCCATCCTTGACTACCTTGTTTAACATAGTACCCCAACCTTATCATTCTCTCTTCTCCTTACCCAGCATTATTTTTCTCCTTATCTCCACCACTAGAATTTGGGTTCCATGAAAATGGGAACTTCTGGGTGTTTTTATTTGTTTTTCTTTAACCTCTGTGTGCCAGTGCATTGAATAATACTTGACACTGATCAAGGAAAAAACCGCCCCTGATGTCCATAACTGATCTCGTATTCACAATTCAACCTCAATATTATTACAAGCTGGTCAGACACTCACAGCCAGGCCATTTTGCTCTCCTGTTGGATATAAACAATCTTATAGGATACCATTCCAGACAAGATTACTCTGAGATCAAGGCAAAATGAAGCAAAACAAGGCTCTGTCATAATTTTGTCTGAGATAAAATCAAGGTGACTGTGTCACCTATAACATACCCAATCACAAAATTTCCCCCCATATTTTCAATAACATTTAAAGCAAACCTCCACTTTCTTTGACCCTCTTCAAAATCACACAAAAAGCCCAAATCTTATAATAGTTTCTTTCTAAGTTCTTCTTACTGAGATACTCCATGGTTCTACATGGTGTGTGTTCTCTCTTGCTGAAATCAGTAACAAACACAACTTTTTTAACTACAAGGTGTCCCTGGTGGTCTTTGGTTGAAGTGTATTGACAGAATTTGAGGCACCAATAAAGATTTCCCTGAGATACTCATTCCCTTGGACTGAGACTTTTAGTATTGATATACAACAATCTGCACATTTGAGATCACTTGTGTCTCTATCAGAACAAGGTTCCAAATGCTGTTGACTGAGCGATAAATCCATGCCAAATTGGGCCCCACTATTTCACTGAAGCCTTTCAACATTGGGTTTATTTTGTTTTCCTAGGAATAAGTCCCTTTTTGAGATTTTGGTTATTGATTAGATTTGTATTGTTCTTTTGTGAAATATTTTCCAGCATCTAACATCTGTTTGTCTAATGCCCCTTTTTCTGTCTGTATTCTTGTCTAGTGTCTTGACTGTTGCTTGCTTATAAGAGGAAAAGTTGATAGGGAGAGGAGGAGTAATGGTCCAATAAGTCTGTCCTCATGCTAGCCTTAGGGCTGAGAAGTTCAGAAAAAAATTTTTTCTCAAACCAGTGTCCTTTGGACAAACTTTACCCCAGGTCACCATTTCAAAACCTTACAAGGACTTCTTCAGTCTTGTTTTCGTGTCCTTGAGAACTTCTGGTATTTGGTTCAGTCTGTCCAAAATCGGGATGTTTTGTCCAGCCCTTGATCAATGACTACTGGTCATTGACCAAGCTCTGGATACACAGGTCATACAAGTACCTTATTATGGACATGGTGTAGTTCTTGTGGAGCCTTTTCCATCTAAAACTGCACCTCCTTCAGGCCAAACACCTGCTTCCCTTGTTTTCTAACTAGAATGCTAATATGCATATCTTGCAATCTGGCACAATCTCACCAAGGAAAATTTGGAATTACAGTGGTCACTTTGGGAGAAATTTGATATGGACAAATGTTCTTTGAAAGATGCCTTAAAACAAAAAGGAAACCAAACTCTGACTGTCCAATAGTCTACTTTCTTTAATTGGTATGAAGGGGCTTCTAAATGCAATTCAGACTCAAAAATTTCTTCCCTAAAATAATATTTAGCTAAAGCTATTGCAAAATATGAGAGGCTGTCACCTACTCTGTACTTAGGATTAGCTTCTGATGTTGACATTCCTAATGTTTTTTCCACTTTTTTGTTGATTATTTAAAGCCTAAAATTGCAGATACAATATGTAAACAAAAATTTGACTGGAAAGTCATCCCGTTACATGAACTTCAACATTCAGCTTAACATTTAAAAGAAAACTTACATACCAGAAATAAAAAAATTCATAAGAAATGTGTTTGTCTAAAAGATAGGTCATTTTGTTTAGCAGGGGAAATATCTCCTTCATTTCCATATGTTGGGGGTTAATAAGTGCAGGCTTCTTAGTTATATAACTTGATAAAATTATCAAGAACTCAAATTATAACAAAATTTGTATGATTCTCTATTATGTGTATATGTCAAAAATATATTTTTCTTTTTTTTTTTTTTTTCGATACGCAGGCCTCTCACTGCTGTGGCCTCTCCCGCTGCGGAGCACCGGCTCCGGATGCGCAGGCTCAGCGGCCATGGCTCACGGGCCCAGCCGCTCCGCAGCACGTGGGATCCTCCCAGACAGTGGTACGAACCCGTCTCCCCTGCATCGGCAGGCGGACTCCCAACCACTGCACCACCAGGGAAGCCCCAAAAATATATTTCTCTACATCTAAACTTTCTTCTCTTACTTTACAGAGAAAACATAACTGTTTGTCTAAATCTGCTCCTCCTCATTTTTCTTTATCATTTTCTCTCCTCTTTCCCTCTCTTATGAGACTTTAAAAATTAACTGATTAAAAATTATTTAATTGTTATGTACATACTCTAGGAATATTTAGTTCAGATAAGCAGTAAAACTTGTCAAAGGAAAGAAAAATTTTTAACAAAACAATTATGCTTTTTTGTGGACAATATAAAGTATATTTTTATATAATAACCATTTTAACTATAGATATTAAGTAATATGAAGAGGCTTCAATTTCAAGATATAAGATAAACTTTCACATGATTCTGCTATCAACAATTAGTTTACCAAAACTAAAGTGTTACCATAATATTTTGGTTTGTTCAGAACCAAGGTTAAATTTCTCATGATTTAAACTTCCTAAACAGCCTGCACCTAGTTTTATGAGTTAAATAATATTTCATTATTTCCATAACTTCTTTAAAAGTAAAAATTATATTTATAAAATTGTATTTAACTAAAAATAATTGTAATGGATGTCATTTAAAGGGTTTAATTTTTAAAAGCTACAATTAATAAAGATTTAATGCATTAACTAAACTGTAATTTCTAGATTAACTTTACTGTTAATTAGTATATAATCTCTAAATGCTTGAACAGTTTCTAAAAAGAAAAAAATACAAAAACACTTGTTACTAAACTTAAATTTTAGTTTTCTCCATTTCTTAAAATGTCAGTAGATTAATAAAATATGCAAATGGTTTTAGATAATATTGTATATATATCTGTTCTTGACTCTCAAATTTTTTGAACAATATAAGATAAATGTAGATAGAAAAAGTAACTGGATGATTTTTAACTTTCTGTCCTCTACGGTTTTTTGTGTCTCGAGAAAAAAGAGCAAATTGTTTACTTTAATTAAAGATGTTAATAAATTTAAACAATTTTACTAGGTACAGTAATTGCAGTTAGAGGTATGTGAACAGAATAGGAGATGTGATTTTCTGTTTAGTATAAAAGTTATTAAAGATCATTTAAATGATACATTTAAGATGACATATATTACTTTAAGTAGACCAACTAATTAGTTAAAATTTAAAGCTATACTTAAATCTTTACACTATTACTTTATTTGTTCTTATACCAGTGTATGCCTAAATGCATATAAATAAATTTATATTCATAGAGCCTTTACTACAATTTGTTAAATAATGTATCAAAGGAAGAAAATTATAATTTGGACTTTTCCTCTAAAATGCCCAAATTAGTAGAGGTTCCTTTTTGTCACCAAATTATTCTATTAACTCTCAGTGCTTCGAGCATAAGTCTTAAATCATTCTATTAGAGATTCCCTTGGATAGCACTGACTTAGTTTCATTTGTTCATTTTTTGAAATGTCATCACACACCTAAAGTCACTCAAAATATAGACTGCTCCCAGAAATTAAATCATCTTAGATGATTAAATAATTGCCCTTACCCAAACCTGTCAGCTAGAAGAAAGTAAAAGCAAATATTTATATTGATAGCAGATGTGCTTTTGGGGTAGTCCACCAATTTGGGATGATTTGGTAACAAAGAGTAAAAACCTCTTTGATAAAAACCTTGATAAAAACCTAAGGAAAAAAAGGATGACAATTTGAAGAACTTCTAGATGCTTTGCTGTTACCTAAGGACATTGCTATAATAAATAAAAGGCCACTCAAAGTACAAAGACTCGGAATCTTATGGTAATGCTTCAGAGGACCACTATGCTAAAGAAGTAGCATTAACCAAGATAATTGCTCCTGTAATCACACAGAAAAGAGAAACCTTGGAAAAATTCAAAGAGGCTGTATATTAATTGTCAGAGACAAGACCCTGATTTAGAGAAAATGAAATGAGAAAAGTCGGGATGCTCTTTGCACAAAGATAATAATTGGCACTCTCAGGATGGCCAACTGATAGCATCAAATAATTTAAAAAGGAATTTAGTAAAAATGCTTCATGTCATTACTTATAATAGGAGAGATAAACTGGCAACAACATTAAACCATCATTGGTGCGGCAATGTTAGAGTTATTGCCAAGGAAGACCCAAAATGTGTCCTACATGCCAACAACTCAATCCTGGCAAAACTGGAAAGGTGGGACATGGATGGAAACCAAAGCCTCAAAGGCCCTTTAAACACCTCCAAATGGATTTCATACAAATACTTTCTGCAATAAGTTATGAATATATTGCAGTTGTTTTTTGTTTATTCTTAGGGTGGGTTAAAGCTTTTCCGTACTGGAGAGCTACAGCCCTGTGAACAGCTCCCCAACCCCAACAAATCTGCTTGATTTCCTTTTTCCAACGCATGGAGTTCCCATTTATCTACATCAGAGATATTCATTTTACTGAACTGTTATCAGGAAAATCTGCAAAATTTTAAATTTACCCAGAATAGTCACCAGCTTTTTCATTCACCGTCATCAGGAAAAATAGAGGACTAACAGAATTCTAAAACTAAAATTCAAGACATTCTCAGAAATCCTTGAAATCTCACATCCTAAAGTATTGCCCTTACCTTTAATGTATAGAAGATCAACCCCCTCTGGGATCTGCAGGTTATCTCCTTATAAAATAACAAAAGGCCACCCCATGAATTTTATATTGCAAGCAGATGTGATTAATTACTTCAAGGGACTCATGTGATACCTCCAGCTTTATCATCAACAGGTATGAGCTCCATTTCCAAAACCTGCATGAAAATAAGCCTCTACATGATCTTCAACTTTGAGATGTCTTTTGGAAAAGACACCAGAAAAAAAACTGCCCTAGAGGCTTGATGAAAAGGTCCTTACCAGATACTGTTAACAACTGACACAGAATTAAAACTTTAAGGTGTAGATTCTTATATTCATATTTCCGGCTCAAAATACCTACATTCCTTCTTCCTGACTACTGAATGTCCATTCTATCTAGAAATCTAAACAGGATTATTAGAAATCCCCTGGAACCTACTGATTTCAGAGAGGGACAGCTTCCCTCTGTTCCCTGGTCCAAAACAGTGGAATAGTATTACTTTTCTGACACTTCAACACTCTTTCCTGTCTCTTCACTCTACTACTAATCTGGTCTATTAATCCACTTTGGTAGATTAATTAATGAAAACACTAAGATGATCTCCCTTATCTGTATCCTATTATTTCTGACCCTTATGGTCTCCAATCATTTAAGAGAAAGCAAAACTCATATATTTTCCCCATATGATAGCTGCTGATCTAAATCTAACAGGTTGCTGGCCCTGTCTCCTCTCACCTGACTCTCCTGACAAAAATTTAATAGCTGTTCCTTTAAATCTTTCAAAAGACAACTTCCTTTTAACAAGCCCCTTCAGTACTTGACTCTCCCTCACACCACTAATCCCAAACTTCAGTCTTACAAAAATTAAACTTTGACCTCATGTCAGCAAAATGTGGAGGTCATCACAATCCTATCATCAAGGCTTAGTCAATCAGAAATAGGCTTACATATTGGGGGGCTATCTTGGCTATGATAGTCATTTTGTTCTCTTCAGAGGCACTTCAGTTTGCTTTACAGAAATGGTTTGATTCCACTCAAAGAATCTGTGCATCTCAAGGAACAAAATTTCATTCATCCCTATTATAATAAATTATACTTATGCTCTCAATACAAACTGTGTGCCACTAGGATACTACTTCTTACATGGATATCTGGCGTATACCTGTCTACTGCACACTAACTTAACTCCAAATTGTTGGGGATTTCCAGATATTTAAAACTATCAACCCTCCAGTAAATCAAGTTTCATTTAATATTTTGGCCAGAAGCCTTCACAATAAAATAAACAGATTATTCTAGAAAACTTTCAAGAGTGATAATTGATTTCCTCCTCCTGTGAGCTGTAATTTCCACAATGGGAATAACACAATTAGAAAACTTTGTCCAAAACTTGTTTTCAACTTTAGCAGAAGTCATGAAATGATACTATTTCTTCTCTGGAGGTCAAACAAATTCTTAATCCATTAACTGGAGTTACCATGCACAGTGGTACACTCTTTGATTTCCTCTTATCTAGCCAGGGGAGAGTTTGTGTTATAACAAATCCTTATTGTTGCATCTATGGAAATACTAAGGACAAGTAGAACAGTCTGTGACTAGGCTAAAAGAAAAAGCTCTTGACACTCTAAAACAGACCCTGCTGAATTCTGGGATATGTTTTCATTGCCTGGGTCCCTTATAATCTAGATCCTTGATTCAAGATCTGTTAAAAGGACTAATAACCATTTTATTTCTGACAAATGACTGTGTTATATGGCTTATATATCCTGTCTAGAGTCTTAAATGCTACTAAGCAGCCATAGGCATGTCCAATGGGTCCAAAACTCATGCCATGACAGAAGAAGATGAAAGATTAACTCTGGCTCAACTACCTGTGACATTTAATGGACACTCTTCTAATCTTAATCAAGAAAATATTGGTAATGGTGAAAAGCTGGATATCATGGATTAATGTCCTGCAGCCTGACATCAAGTGTCTTTAGCTATAAGGAGACTGAAAAAGAAAATGAGTCCCTTACTTCAAAACTGATTTGGTATTCACAGCTAGACCTCAATATTATTAACAAACTAGTGTGACATCATAACTAGGTCATTTTATCCCCCTGTTGGATATAATGTCAAAGAATGCAACCTCAAATAAAATTATTCTTAGACTAATGTAAAATAAAACAAAACAAGGCCATGTCATAATTTTGTTTAAGCACAGACTAAAACAAAGTCATAAAATTGCCCCCACTTTCTGACAGTATCTAATCTAGAACAACACTCTACTTCCTTCAACCTTCCCCAAAAGAGCACAAATCCTATAATAGGTTCTTTCTAGCACCCTCTTAGTGAGAGGGAACCTCATGATTCCTCACAATGTGTATCCTCCCTAACTCCAAGGTAATAAAACCCAACTTGTTTAACTACAGGTGTGTTCCTGGTGGCCTTTGGTTAAAGGTCATTAACATCACATAGTAGTTGCTCAATTAAAAATAAATGAATGACTTATACAATATGTCTCTTATCCCACTTGCTTTATAAAAGATGACCTTGGAATTGCCAAATCCAGTGTTTTTTCTCAGATTAAATCCTCTTCAAATAATTGTAGCCTTTTACACACTTGACTGCTCTCTATCACCCACCTTAGCACCAATATTGAGGATTGCCTCTCCTTGTTCTCTTCTTACCATTCTGATTTTTTCACTGCCTTCTCTTCTCAACCCATTCTCAAATTTTGGATATCCATAATATTCTACACACTCCCTAGGTGATTTCATTTACTCCTAGGACTTCAAATACCATCAATATGTGAGTGATTTCAAAATTTCTATTTTTTACCAATATTTTTCCCTGCCTGTCCATTAACTCCAACTGTGGGGGTGGGACAGACACACTAAAATTAAAACTATATATAGATGAACTATCTCTGAGAATGACCTAAAGTTTTCTTCAACTAAGGATAAAAAGAAAAAGCCACACTGAGACAGATAGGAGTCACAGAGACACAGCCTGTCCAGGACTCATACATCCAGTGCTGCAAACCGCAGGTAGGAGGAATATCACAGCCTCAGAGGTCTTCCCTGAGGAGCGAGGGCTTCAAATACAACATTGGGTTTCCAAGCCAGGGAATCTACACTGGGGAGGTAAGCCCCCATAATATCTGGCTTTGAAAACCAGTGGGATCTATGTCTAAGAGATCCTGAAGACTATATGAAACTGAGGATCTGCTCTTACAGGGTACATGGAAAAACTCATTCACTCCAAGTCCCAACACAGAGGCAACAGTTAGAAAAGAGCTTGGGTCATACATGAAGAAGATGGATTGACTAATTTTAGGACATGTGCTCAAAGGGTAGAGATCTATTGGAACTTTCTCTGCACACAGAGGAGCTAATGGGCACCATTTTTTTCTTTTTTTGGCTCACCCTCTACCTACCTGGCCCAGGGTTGGCAGGTGCCATTTCTGACTTTTCCCATTGAATTTTCTAGCAACGCTTACCCCACCACAGGTTCACCCATGGAACAACCCAGCTGGCAATACCCCAAAGCAGCATTCCCTCTGTCGTCAGACCTCGTGAGGGCTTTTGGCCAGCATCATCATCCCCCCAAAGTGGTTACCACTGCTTTAGACGAAGTAGGTGCCTGGTGCTCCTTGCCAACACCAGAGCCCTTCCAAAACATGCCCTTACCCTGCCAGACTTGTTAGATGACCTTAGCTAGCACTGGTGTGCTCCCAAAGCAGCTCCCAGGGGTCACTCTTGCACAACAGAGTGCCCACAACAATTGCAGCCAACCCTTATCACCAACAACACCAGGGCCCAGGCCCACAAATTAGCATGGCTACAGCAATCATAGCCACAAAAAAGAGGGCACATGCAGCACACTTTGGGTGCACCTGGATCTGGCAAACAGGGAGGAACACACTACTGTGCCTGACAGGATACCTTCTACAAAAAGCCACTGTTTCAAGAAGGCGGGGGAGGAACCAAGATGGTGGAGTAGAAGGACTTGTTCTCACTCCCTCTTGTGAGAACACCAGAATCACAACTAGCTGCTGGACAATCACCAACAGGAAGACACTGGAACTCACCAAAAAAGATACCCCACATCCAAAGACAAAGGAGAAGCCACAATGAGATGGTAGGAGGGGTGCCATCAAAGTAAAATCAAATCTCATAACTGGTGGGTGGGTGACTCACAGACTGGTGAACACTTATACCACAGAAGTTCACCCACTGGAGTGAAGGTTCTGAGCTCCATGTCAGGCTTCCCAACCTGGCCTGGCAATGGGAGGAGGAATTCCTAAAGAATCAGACTTTGAAGCCTAGTGGGAATTGATTGCAGGACTTCGACAGGACTGTGGGAAACAGAGACTCCACCCTTGGAGGGCACACACAAAGTAGTGTGTGTATCGGGACCCAGAGGAAGTAGCAGTGACACTGGGGGAGACTGAACCAGACCTACTTGCTAGTGTTGGAGGGTCTCCTGCAGAGGCGGGGTGTGGCTCTGTTTCACCATGGGGACAAGGACATTGGCAGCATAAGTTCTGGGAAGTACTCCTTGGTGTGAGCCCTCCCAGAATCTGTCATTAGTCCCATCAAAGAGCCCAGGTAGGCTCCAGTGTTGGGTTGCCTAAGGCCAAACAACCAACAGGGAGGGAACCCAACACTATGATCAACAGTCAAGTGGATTAAAGTTTTACTGAGCTCTGCCCACTGGAGCAAAAGTCAGCTATATCCACCACCAGTCCCTCCCATCAACCCTCTTAGAGAGCCTCATCCACCATAGGGCAGAGAGCAGAAGCAAGAAGAACTACACTCCTGCAGCCTGTGGAACAAAAACCACATTCACAGAAAGATAGACAAGATGAAAAGGCAGAGGGCTATATACCAGATGAACAAACAAGATAAAACCCCAGAAAAACAACTAAATGAAGTGGAGATAGACAACCTTCCAGAAAAAGAATTCAGAATAATGATAGTGAAGATGATCCAGGACCTCTAAAATGAATGGAGGCAAAGATAGAGAAGATGCAAGAAATGTTTAACAAAGACCTAGAAGAATTAAAGAACAAAGAAACAGAGATGAACAATACAATAACTGAAATGAAAACTACACTAGAAGGAATCAATAGCAGAATAACTGAGGCAAAAGAATGGATAAGTGACCTGGAAGACAGAATGGAGGAATTCACTATTGTGGAACAGACTAAAGAAAAAAGAATGAAAAGAAATGAAGACAGCCCAAGAGAACTCTGGGATAACATTAAACCCAACAACATTCACATTATATGGGTCCCAGAAGGAGAAGAGAGAGAGAAAGGACCAGGGAAAATATTTGAAGAGATTATAGTAGAAAATTTCCTTAACATGGGAAAGGAAATAGCCACCCAAGTCCAGGAAGTGCAGTGAGTCCCATACAGGATACACCCAAGGAGAAACATGCTGAGACACAGTAATCAAATTGGCAAAAATTAAAGACAAAGAAAAATTATTGAAAGCAGCAAGGGAAAAACAACATATAACATACAAGGGAACTCGCATAAAGTTAACAGTTGATTTGTCAGCAGAAAGTCTATAAGGCAGAAGAGAGTGGCATGATATACTTAAAGAGATGAAAGGGAAGAACCTACAACCAAGATTACTCTACCAGGGAAAGATTGCATACAGATTCGATGGAGAAATCAAAAGCTTTACAGACAAGCAAAAGCTAAGACCATTCAGCACCACCAAACCAGCTTTACAACAAATGCTAAAGGAACTTCTCTAAGTGGGAAACACAGGAGAAGAAAAGGACCTACAAAAACAAACACAAAACAATTAAGAAAATGGAACATACATGTTGATAATTGCCTTAAACAAGAATGGATTAAAAGCTCCAATCAAAAGACACAAGCTTGCTGAATGGATTCACAGCAAGGCCCATATATATGCTGTCTACAAGAGACCCACTTCAGAACTAGGGACACATACAGACTGAAAGTGGGAGGATGGAAAAAGATATTCCATGCAAATGAAAATCGAAAGAAAGCTGGAGTAGAAATACTCATATCAGATAAAATAGACTTTAAAATAAAGGATGTTACAAGAGACAAGGAAGGACAATACATAATGATCAAGGGCTCATCCAAGAAGTAGATATAACAATTATAAATATATATGCATGCAACATAGGAGCACCTCAATACATAAGGCAATTGCTAACAGCTCTAAAAGAGGAAATCAGCAGTAACACAATAATAGTGGGGGACATTAACACCTCACTTACACCAATGGACAGATCATCCAAAAGGAAAATAAATAAGGAAACACGCTTTAAATGACACAATAGAGCAGATAGATTGAATTGATATTTATAGGACATTCCATCCAAAAACAGCAGATTACACTTTCTTCTCAAGTGCGCCCAGAACGTTCTCCAGGATAGATCACATCTTGGTTCACAAATCAAGCCTCAGTAAACTTAAGAAAATTGAAATCATATCAAGCATCTTTTCTGACCACAACACTATGAGATTAGAAATGAATTACAGGGAAAATAATGTAAAAAACAGAAACATATGCAGGCTAAACAATACATTACTAAATAACCACGAGATCACTGAAGAAATCAAAGAGGAAATCAAAAAATACCTAGAGACAAATGACAATGAAAACACGATGACCCAAAACCTATGGGATATAGCAAAAGCAATTCTAAGAGGGAAGTTTATATCTATACAAGCCTATCTCAAGAAACAAGAAAAATCTCAAGTAAACACTCTAACTTTACACTTAAATGAACTAGAGAATAAAGAACAATCAAAACCCAAAGTTAGCAGAAGGAAAGAAATCATAATTATCAGAGCAGAAAAAAATGAAATAGAAAAAAAGAAAACAATAGCAAAAATCAATAAAACTAAAATCTAGTTCTTTGAGAAGATAAACAAAATTGATAAACCATTAGCCAGACTCAACAAGAAAAAGAGAGAGAGGACTCAAATAAATAAAATTAGAAATGAAAAATGAGAAGTTATAACAGACTCTGCAGAAATACAAAGCATCCTAGGAGACTACTACAAGCAACTCTATGCCAATAAAATGGACAACCTGGAAGAAATGGACAAATTCTTAGAAATGTATAACCTTCCAAGACTGAACGAGGAAGAAACAGAAAATATGAACAGACCAATCACAAGAAATGAAATTTAAACTGATTAGAAATCTTCCAACAACAACAACAAAAAATCCAGGACCATATGGCTTCACAGGTGAATTCTATCAAATATTTAGAGAAGAGCTAACACCCATCCTTCTCAAACTCTTCCAAATAATTGCAGAGGAAGGAACACTCCCAAACACATTCTATGAGGCCACCATCACCCTGATACCAAAACTAGACAAAGATACTACAAACAAAGAAAATTACAGACCAATATCACTGATGAAAATAGATGCAAAAATCCTCAACACAATACTATCAAACAGAATGCAACAACATTTTAAAAGGACCATACACCATGATCAAGTGGGATTTATCCCAGGAATGCAAGGATTCTTCAATATACGCAAATAAATCAATGTGATACACAATATTAACAAACTGAAGAATAAAAACCATATGACCATTACAATAGATGCAGAAAAAGATTTTGACAAAATTCAACACCCATTTATAATAAAAACTCTCCAGAAAGAGGGCATAGAGGGAACCTACCTGAACATAATAAAGGCCATATATGACAAACCCACAGCAAACATCATTCTCAATGGTGAAAACCTGAAACCATTTCCTCTAAGATCAGGAACGAGAAAAGGATGTCCACTCTCACCACCATTATTCACCATAGTTTTGGAAGTCCGAGCCATGGCAATCAGAGAAGAAAAAGAAATAAAAGGAATACAAATTAGAAAAGAAGAAGTAAATCTGCCACTGTTTGCAGATGACATGATAGTATACATAGAAAATCCTAAAAATGCCACCAGAAAACTACTAGATGTAACCACTGAATTTGGTAAAGTTTCAGGATACAAAATTAATGCACAGAAATCTCTTGCATTCCTATACATTAATGATGAAAAATCTGAAAGAGAAATTAAGGAAACACTCCCATTTACCATTGCAACAAAAAGAATAAAATACCAAGGTATAAACCTACCTAGGGAGACAAAAGACCTGTATGCAGAAAACTATAAGACACTGATGAAAGAAAGTAAAGATGATATCAACAGATGGAGAGATATACCACGTTCTGTGATTGGAATAATCAATATTGTGAAAATGACTATACTACCCAAAACAATCTACAGATTTAAAGCAATCCCTATCAAATTACCAAGGGCATTTTTTACGGAACGAGAACAAATCATCTTAAAATTCATGGACACACAAAAGACATCTAATAGCCAAAGCAGTCTTGAGGGCAAAAAACAGAGCTGGAAGAATCAGACTCCCTGACTTCAGACTATACGACAAAGCTACAGTAATCAAGACAATATAGTAGTGGCACAAAAAGAAAAACATAGATCAACGGAAGAATATAGAAAGCCCAGAGATAAACCCATGCACCTATGGTCAACTAATCTATGATAAAGGAGGCAAATATGTACAATGGAGAAAAGACAGTCTCTTCAATAATTGGTGCTGGGAAAACTGGATAGCTACATGTAAAAGAATTAAATTAGAACACTTCCTGACACCATACACAAAAATAAACTCAAAATGGATTCGAGACCTAAAGTAGACCAGACACTATAAAACTCTTAGAGGAAAACAGGAAGAACACTCTTTGACATAAATAACAGCAAGATCTTTTTTGATCCATCTCATAGAGTAATGGAAATAAAAACAAAAATAAACAAATGGGACCTAATGAAACTTAAAAGCTTTTGCACAGCAAATGAAGCCATAAACAAGACAAAAAGACAACTCTCAGAATGGGAGAAAATATTTGCAAATGAATCTACTGACAAAGGATTAATCTCCAAAATATATAAACAACTCATGCAGCTCAATATTAAAAAAACAAACATCCGAATCCAAGTATGGGCAGCAGACATAAATAGACATTTCTCCAAAAAGACATACAGATGGCCAAGAGGTACATGAAAAGCTGCTCAACATCACTAATTTTAGAGAAATGCAAATCAAAACTACAATGAGGTATCACTTCACACCGGTTAGAATGGGCATCATCAGAAAATCTCCAAAAACAAATGCTGGTGAGGGTGTGAGGAAAAGGGAATCCTCTTGCACTGTCTGTGGGAATGTAAATTGATACAGCCACTATGGACAACAGTATAGAGGTTCCTCAAAAAACTAAAAATAGAATTACCATATGATCCAGCAATCCCACTACTGGGCATATACCCAGAGAAAACCATAATTCAAAAAGACACAAGCACCCCAATATTCATTGCAGCACTATTTACAATAACCAGGTCATGCAAGCACCATAAATGCCCATTGACAGATGAATGGATAAGAAGATATGGTACATATATACAATGGAATATTACTCAGCCATAAAAAGGAACGAAATTGAGTCATTTGTTGAGACGTGTATGGATCTAGAGACTGTCATACAGAGTGAAGTAAGTCAGAAAGAGAAAAACAAATATCATATATTAACGCATGTATGTGGAACCTAGAAAAATGGTACAGATGAACCAGTTTGCAGGACAGAAGTTGAGACACAGATGTAGAGAACAAACGTATGGACATCAAGGGGGGAAAACTGCGGTGGGGTGGTGGTGGTGGTGTGCTGAATTGGGCGATTGGGATTGATATGTATACACTGTTGTGTATAAAACTGATGACTAATAAGAACCTACAATATAAACAAACAAACAACTAATACTAAATTTTCTTTGGGTTATTTGTATGGAAATATGTTAATATAAATGTTTCAGACATTACATGAAATGTCTAAAAATCTTATATGTTCTGGTATAATGTTATAAGTCATAATTCTAGTTATTACTTTAAAATGTATATCTCAGAAATAACTAAATTTCCTTGTCAATTGCATTATTATGAACTTTCATCAAATATTTAACCATGGTCGTTTTTAAGTCTTTTGTCATTTACAGACAGTTCTGGGTGTACTCTGATGCCTTTGCAAAAATATTCCTATAAAAGATTTTCATCTTCAAGGAATTCATGGAAAAGACTCTGACAAGCACAGCTTTCTGGTAACTGACTATACTGCTGAACTGAATGAATAAGCATTTTCAGAAATCTAATGGAAAACTGATGAATTCATAAAAGTGCTAACAAAAGATCAAGATGAAAAAGAAATTAATTACATGGGAATGAGTGAACTGATGAGGATGATTATAATTTTTGTGACTTTCTGTTTGAATAAAAAAAAAAAATCCCACAAGGACTCAGAGGCAAAAAAATATACAAATCAATTTTCACTGCAAAGTAAAGGAGTTGTTACAGTGGAGGATTACTAGACTGACTGTCAATATTATGACATAGTATGAGTGTGTTTCGTGTTTGGTAATTGCAATTGTTGTTGCTTTTGTTGTGGTCATCCATTTACAATGCTTGTTGTCAGTTTATTTATCTCTTGTAAAAATAAAATATAGTGTGTGTATGTGTGAAAAAAAGAATGGGAGACATAGTTGGTCTACTTAACACATAGACAAAGACAAAGAGATTTAGACAAAGTGAAGAGACAAAAGAATATGTTTCAAAAACAGTACAAGACAAAACCTAAGAAAAATAATTAAACAAAATGGAGATAAATCTTCCAGATAAAAGTTCAAAATAATGGTCATAAACATGCTCACCAGATTCAGAAGAAGAATGGAGGAACACAGTGAAAACTTCAACAAAGAGATAGAAAATGTTAAAAAGAACCAATTGGAGCTGAAGTATATAAAAACTGAAATGAAAAACACTAGAGGGAACCAACAGCAGATCAGATGATGCAGAAGAATGGTCAGTGACCTGGAAGGCAGGGTAGTGGAAATCACCCAATAGTAACAGCAAAAAGTAAAAGAAAAAAAAATGAAGATAAGGGACCTCTGTGACAATATCAAGTGTAGATTTTCACTATAAGGTTCTGAGAAAGAGAAGAGAGAGATAAAGGGACAGAAAAACTAATTGATAAAATAATGGCTGAAACTTCCTTAATGTGGCAAAGGAAACAGACAGACGTTCAAGTCCAGGAATCACAGAGAGTCCCAAGCAAGATGAACCCAAAGAGACCCAAACCAAGATACTTTATAGTTAAAATGTAAGAAGTTAAAGATAAAGAGAGAATCTTAAAGGCAGCAAGAGAACAACAACTTGTTACATATAGGGGAGCCTCAATAAGACTATTACCTGACATTTCAGCAGAAACTTTACAGGCCAGAGGGAGAAGAATGATATATTCAAACTGCTGAAAGGAAAAAAAAAATGAAACCAAGTATATTCTACCTGGAAAAATTATCATTCAGATTTGAAGGAGAGATTAAGTGTTTTCCAGAAAAGCAAAAGCTAAAGGAGCTCATCATCATCATGAAACTGACCTTACAACAAGTGTTAAAGGGACTTCCTTTACTAGAAACATAAAAATTATCAAAGAAAAAGATTGTACCAATAAAGGTAAACATATAGTAAAGGTAGTGATACAACCACCCATATAGCTAGTATGTTGGTTATAAGACAAAACTAGTAAAATCATTTATATCTACAATAATTAGTTAAAAGATACACAAAATTTTTTAATATGATGTCAAAAGCATAAAACTTGTATATATGTTGTGGGGAGACATAGCACTTTTGGAACACACTCAAGCTTAAGTGACCATCAACTTAAAGTAGACTGCTATATACATAGCTTGACATATAAGAATTTCACAGTAATCACAAACCAAAACCTTATAACTGACACACAAAAATAAAGAAAAAGAAATGTAAACATAACACTAAAGAAAGTATTTAAATCACAAGGGAAGAGAACAAGAGAAGAAAGGAACAGAGAAGAAAAACAAAAATAATCAGAAAAAAATTAACAAAATGGCAATAAGTACATACCTATCACTGATTACTTTAAATGTAAATGGATTAAATCCTACAATAAAAATATATAGGGTGGCATAGTAAATTTTTTAAAGACACATATATATGCTCTTTTGAGAAGAGACTCACTTCAGATCCAAAGATACACACAAACTGGAAGTGAAGGGATGGAAGAAGATACTCCATGCAAATGGAATGAAAAGAAAGCTGGGGTGGCAATACTTACTTCAGACAATATAGATTTTAAAAGAAGGACTATAACAAGAGACAAATGAGGGAACAACATAATGAAAAAGGGATCAATCAAACAAGAAGATGTAACACTTGTAAATGTATATGAACCCAACATTGCAGCATCTAAATACATAAAGCAAATATTGACAGACATTAAGGAAAAAATTGACAGTAACACAATAATAGGAAACTTTAATACCCCACTTACATCAAAGGACAGATCATCCAGATAGAGATTTTGTCTGTGTAGCTTTGTTTTCACCATTTGTCCTGGGGTTTGACCGACCATTATTTTTTCTTTAATAGAAATTTTTCTTCTTAATAATTATTTTGTTATTTTAATAACTGTATTTTACCCTATTTTATTTTGTCTTCTCCCCTTTCTTTCTTCCTTTCTTCCCTCCTTTCTTTCCTATTTCCCTCCTTCCTTCCTTCCTCCCTTCCTTTCTTTATTCCCTCCTTCCTTCCTCCCTTCCTTTCTTCCTCCCTCCCTTCCTTTCTTTATTCCCTCCTTCCTTCCTCCCTTCCTTTCTTCCTCCCTCCCTTCCTTTCTTTATACCCTCCTTCCTTCCTCCCTTCCTTTCTTCTTCCCTTCCTTCCTTTCTTTATTCCCTCCTTCCTTCCTCCTTTCCTTTATTCCTCCCTTCCTTCCTTTCTTTATTCCCTCCTTCCTTCTTCCATTCCTTTCTTCCTCCCTCCCTTCCTTTCTTCCTTCCTTCCCTCCCTTCCTCCTTTCTTCCTTCCTTTCTTGCCTTTCTAATTTTTTCTCCCTTTTGTTTTGAGCTGTGTGGATTAAAGGCTCTTGGCACTCCAGCCAGGTGTCAAGGCTGTGTCTCTGAGGTGAGAGAACTAACCTCAGGACACTGTTCCGCAAGAGACCTCTCAGCTCCACGTAATATCAAACGGCGAAAATCTCCCAGAGATCCCCATCTCAACACCAAGACCCAGATTCACTCAAGGACCAGCAACGAAGAGTTCTGGACACCCTATACTCAACAAAGAGCAAGACAGGTCTACAGCACCATCCATTAGCAGAGAGGCTGCCTAGAATCACAGTAACACTACCGACATCCCCATACACGTGCCCAGATGTGGACCTGCCCACCAGGGAGACGGGATCCAGCCTCATCCACCAGAACAGGGGAACTGGTCGCCCAAAGCAGGAAACCTGCTCAACCCACTGAACCAACCTCAGCCACTGGGGACAGCCACCAAAAATAGATAGAACTACGAACCTGCAGCCTGCAAAAGGGAGACCCCAAACACAGTAAGATAAGCAAAATGAGAAGACAGAAAAACAAACAGCAGATGAAGGAACAAGATAAAAACACACCAGACCTAACAAATGAAGAGGTAATAGCCAATCTACCTGAAAGAGAATTTAGAATAATGATGGTGAAGATGATGCAAAATCTTGGAAATAGAATAGACAAATTGCAAGAAACAGTTAACAAGGACCTAGAAGAAATAAAGAGGAAGCAAGTAACGATGAGCAACACAATAAATGAAATGAAAAATACTCTAGATGGGATCAGTAGCAGAATAACTGTGGCAGAAGGAAGGATAAGTGACCTGGAAAATAAAATAGTGGAAATAACTACTGCAGAGCAGAAGAAAGAAAGAAGGATGAAAAGAACGGAGGACAGTCTCAGAGATCTCTGGGACAACATTAAACACACCAACATTCGAATCACAGGGGTCCCAGAAGAAGAAGAGAAAAAGAAAGGGACTGAGAAAATATTTGAAGAGATTATAGTTGAAAACTTCCCTAATATAGGAAAGGAAATAGTCAACCAAGTCCAGGAAGCACAGAGAGTCCCATACAGGATAAACCCAAGGATAAACACTCCGAGACACATAATAATCAAACTGTCAAAAATTAAATTCAAAGAAAACATATTAAAAGCAGTAAGGGAAAAACAACAAATAACACGCAAGGGAATCCCCATAAGGCTAACATCTGATCTTTCAGCAGAAACTCTACAAGTCAGAAGGGAGTGGCAGGACATATTTAAAGTGATGAAGGAAAAAAACCTACAACCAAGATTACTCTACCCAGCAAGGATCTCATTCAGATTTGATGGAGAAATTAAAACCTTTACAGACAAGCAAAAGCTGAGAGAGTTCAGCACCACCAAACCAGCTTTACAACAAATGCTAAAGGAACTTCTCTAAGCAAGAAACATAAGAGAAGGAAAAGACCTACAAGAACAACCCAAAACAATTAAGTAAATGGTAATAGGAACGCACATATCAATAATTACCTTAAATGTAAATGGATTAAAGGCTCCCACCAAAAGACACAGACTGGCTGAATGGATACAAAAACAGGACCCATATATATGCTGTCTACAAGAGACCCACTTCAGACCTAGGGACACTTACAGGCTGAAAGTGAGGGGATGGAAAAAGATATTCCATGCAAATGGAAATCAGAAGAAAGCTGGAGTAGCAATTCTCAAACCAGACAAAATAGACTTTTAAAATAAAAACTATTACAAGAGACAAGGAAGGACACTACATAATGATCAAGGGATCGATCCATGAAGAAGATATAACAATTGTAAATATTTATGCACCCAACATAGGCGCACCTCAATATATAAGGCAAATACTAACAGCCATAAAAGGGGAAATTGACATTAACACAAACATAGTAGGGGTCTTTAACACCCCACTGTCACCAATGGACAGATCATCCAAAATGAAAATAAATAAGGAAACACAAGCTTTAAATGATACATTATATAAGATGGATTTACTTGATATTTATAGGACATTCCATCCAAAAACAACAGAATACACATTTTTCTCAAGTGCCCATGGAACATTCTCCAGGATAGATCATATCTTGGGTCACAAATCTAGCCTTGGCAAATTTAAGAAAATTGAAATTGTATCAAGTATCTTTTCTGACCACAACGCTATGAGACTAGATATCAATTACAGGAAAAGATCTGTAAAAAATACAAGCACATGGAGGCTAAACAATACACTACTTAATAACGAAGTGATCACTGAAGAAATCAAAGAGGAAATCAAAAAGTACTTAGAAACAAATGACAATGGAGACACGACGACCCAAAACCTATGGGATACAGCAAAAGCAGTTCTAAGAGGGAAGTTTATAGCAATACAATCATACCTTAAGAAACAGGAAGCATCTCGAATAAACAACTTAACTTTGCACCTAAAGCAATTAGAGAAGGAAGAACAAAAAAACCCCAAATTTAGCAGAAGGAAAGAAATCATAAAGATCAGATCAGAAATAAATGAAAAAGAAATGAAGGAAACAATAGGAAAGATCAATAAAAGTAAAAGCTGGTTCTTCGAGAAGATAAATAAAATTGATAAACCATTAGCCAGACTCATCAAGAAAAAAAGGGAGAAGACTCAAATCAATAGAATTAGAAATGAAAAAGGAGATGTAACAACTGACTCTGCAGAAATACAAAAGATTATTAGAGATTACTACAAGCAACTCTATGCCAATAAAATGGACAACCTGGAAGAAATGGACAAATTCTTAGAAATGCACAACCTGCCAAGACTGAACCAGGAAGAAATAGAAAATATGAACAGACCAATCACAAACACTGAAATTGAAACTGTGATTAAAAATCCTCCAACAAACAAAAGCCCAGGACCAGATGGCTTCATAGGCGAATTCTATCAAACATTTAGAGAAGAGCTAACACTTATCCTTCTCAAACTCTTCCGAAAGATAGCAGAGGGAGGAAGACTCCCAAACTCATTCTATGAGGCCACCATCACCCTGATACCAAAACCAGACTAAGACGTCACAAAGAAACATAACTATAGGCCAATATCACTGATGAACATAGATGCAAAAATCCTCAACAAAATACTAGCAAACAGAATCCAACAGCACATTAAAAGGATCATACACCATGATCAAGTGGGGTTTATCCCAGGAATGCAAGGATTCATCAATATACGCAAATCAATCAACGTGATACACCATATCAACAAACTGAAGGAGAAAAACCATATGATCATCTCAATAGATGCAGAGAAAGCTTTTGACAAAATTCAACACCCATTTATGATAAAAACCCTGCAGAAAGTAGGCATAGAGGGAACTTTCCTCAATATAATAAAGGCAATATATGACAAACCCACAGCCAGCATTGTTCTCAATGGTGAAATACTGAAACCATTTCCACTAAGATAAGGAACAAGACAAGGTTGCCCACTCTCACCACTCTTATTCAACCTAGTTTTGGAAGTTCTAGCCACAGCAATCAGAGAAAATAAAGAAATAAAAGGAATCCAAATAGGAAAAGAAGAAGTAAAGCTGTCATTGTTTGCAGATGACATGATACTATACATAGAGAATCCTAAGGATGCTACCAGAAAACTACTAGAGCTAATCAATGAGATTGGTAAAGTAGCAGGATACAAAATTAATGCAAAGAAATCTCTGGCATTCTTATACACTAATGATGAAAAATCTGAGAATGAAATTAAGAAAACACTCCCATTTACCATTGCAACACAAAGAATAAAATACCTAGGAATAAACCTACCTAGGGAGATAAAAGACCTGTATGAAGTAAAGTACAAGACACTGATGAAAGAAATTAAAGATGATACAAATAGGTGGAGAGATATACCATGTTCTTGGATTGGAAGAATCAATATTGTGAAAATGATTTTACTACCCAAAGAAATCTACAGATTGAATATGCAATCCCTCTCAAATTACCACTGGCATTTTTTACAGAACTAGAACAAAGAATTTCACAATTTGTATGGAAACACAAAAGACCCCAAATAGCCAAAGCAATCTTGACAACGATAAATGGAGCTGGAGGAATCAGGCTCCCTGACTTCAGACTATACTACAAGGCCACAGTAATCAAGACAGTATGGTACTGGCACAAAAACAGAAATATAGATCAATGGAACAGGATAGAAAGCCCAGAGATAAACCCACACACATATGGTCACCTTGTCTTTGATAAAGGAGGGAAGGAAACACAGTGGAGAAAAGACAGCCTCTTCAATAAGTGGTGCTGGGAAAACTGGACAGCTACCTGTAAAAGAATGAAATTAGAACACTCCCTAACACCACACTGAAAAATAAACTCAAAATGGGTTAAATACCTAAATGTAAGGCCAGACACTATCAAACTCTTAGAGGAAAACATAGGCAGAGCACTCTATGACATCAATCACAGCAAGATCCTTTTCGACCCATCTTCTGGAGAAATGGAAATAAAAACAAAAATAAACAAATGTGATCTAATGAAACTTAAAAGCTTTTGCACAGCAAAGGATACCATAAACAGGACCAAAAGACAACCCTCAGTATGGGAGAAAATAGTTGCAAATGAAGCAACTGACAAAGGATTAATATCCAAAATTTATAAGCAACTCATGCAGCTCAATAACAAAAAAACAAACAACCCAATCCAAAAATGGGCAGAAGAACTAAATAGACATTTCTCCATAGAAGATATACAGATAGCCAACAAACACATGAAAGAATGCTCAACATCATTAATCATGAGAGAAATGCAAATCAAAACTACAATGAGATATCATCTCACACCGGTCAGATTGGCCATCATCCAAACTCTAGAAACAATAAATGCTGGAGGGGGTGTGGAGAAAAGGGAACACTCTTGCACTGTTGGTGGGAATGTAAAATGATACAGCCACTATGGAGAACAGTATGGAGGTTCCTTAAAAAACTACAAATAGAACTACCATATGACCCAGCAATCCCACTACTGGGCATATACCCTGAGAAAACCATAATTCAAAAAGAGTCATGTACCAAAATGTTTATTGCAGCTCTATTTACGATAGCCAGGACATGGAAGCAATCTAAGTGTCCATCAACAGATGAATGGATAAGGAAGATTTGGCACATATATACAATGGAATATTACTCAGCCATAAAATGAAATGAAACTGAATTATTTGTAATGAGATGGATAGACCTGGAATCTGTCATAGAGAGTGAAGTAAGTCAGAAGGAGAAAAACAAATACCGTATGCTAACACATATATATGGAATCTAAAAAAAAAATGTCATGAAGAGATTAGTGGTAGGATGGGAATAAAACACAGACCTACTGGAGAATGGACTTGAGGATATGGGGAGGGGGAAGGGTAAGCTGTGACGATGTGAGAGAGTGGCAGGGACATATACACACTACCAAATATAAATTAGATAGCTAGTGGGAAGTTGCCGCATAGCACAGGGAGTTCACGTCTGTGCTGTGTGACCACCTAGAGGGGTGGGTTAGGGAGGGTGGGAGGGAGGGTGACACAAGAGGGAAGAGTTATGAGACCATATGTATATGTATAACTGATTCACTTTGTTGTAAAGGAGAAACTAACACACTATTGTAAAACAGTTATACTCAAATAAAGATGTTAAAAAAAAAACCAAAAAGAGAGAAACAAAAGCATACTATGAAAGAAAATCATAAAACCAGAATGGGATAAACAAAAAGAAGAAGAAATAAACACAGAAGAAGTACAAAAACAACTGGAAAATAAGTAATAAAATGGCAGTAAGTACATACCTATCAATAACTACTGTAAATGTCAATGGACTAAATGATTTTATCAAAAGACATAGGGTGGCTTATTGGATAAATATAACAAGACCCTTCAATATGCTACCTACAAGAGACTCACTTCAGAGCTAAAGACACACAGAGACTGGAAGTGAGGGGATGGAAAATGATATTTCATGCAAATTGAAATGACAAGAAAGCAGGGGTAGCAATACTCTTATCAGATAAAATAGACTTTAAAACAAAGGCTATCACAAAAGACAAACAGGGGCATTATATAATAGTAAAGGGATCAGTATAAGAAGAGAATATTACATTCATTAACATATACTCACCAAATACAGGAGTACCTAAATGTATAAAGCAAATACTAACATATAAAGGGAGAAACTGACAATAAAACAATAAGAGTAGAGCACTTTAACAGTCCACTTACATCAATAAACAGAAAATCAATAAGGAAACAGTGGCCCAAATGACACATTAGAGCAGTTGGACTTAACAGATATCTACAGGACATTCCATTCCCAAAATGCAGAATACACTTTCTTTTCAAGGGCACGTAGAATGGTCTCCAGGGTAGATCACATGCCAGGACACAAAACAATTCTCAACAAATTTAAGAGGGTAGAAATTTTATCAAGCATCTTTTCTTTTCTTTTTTTTTCAAGCATCTTTTCTGACCACAACAGTATAAAATTGGAAATCAATTACAGGAAGAAAAATGAGAAAAACACAAACACATGGAGACTACACAACATGCAACTAAGAAACCAATGGGTCAATGAAGACATTAAAGAGGAAATCAGAAAAAAACTTGAGAAAAATTAAAATGGAAACAAAACTTTCCAAAATCTATGGGATGCAGCAAAAGCAGTTCTAAGAAGGAATTTCATAGTGATATAGGCCTACTCAAACAATAAGAAAAATATCAAATAAACAAACAAGCCTACCACCTAAAAGAATTAGAAAAAGAAGAGCAAAGCAGAAGGAAGGAAACAATAAAGATCAGAGAGGAAATAAATAGAATAGAGATCAAAAAAGAAACAATAGAAAAGATCAACGAAACCAAAAGCTGGTTATTTGAAAAGATAAATAAAATTGATAAACCTTTAGCCAGGCTCACCAAGAAGAAAAGAAAGAGGATCCAAATAAACAAAATAAGATGTGAAAGAGAAGAAATAACAAACAATATCACAGAGATACAATCAAAGGAGAATACTACAGTTATATGACAACAAATTGGCAAACCTAGAAGAAATGGACACATTTCTAGAAACGCAGTCTTCTCAGAATAAATCAGGGAGAAATAGACAATCTGAACAAACTGATAAGTAATAGTGAAATTGAATTAGTAATTTAAAAAAAACTGCAAGAAAACAAATGTACAGAACTGAACAGCTTCATAGGTTAATTCTGCCAAACATAAAAAGAAGAGCTAATACCTATCCTGCTCAGACTATCCCAAAAAACTGAAGAGGGAACTCTCTCAAATTTGTTATATGAGGCCAACATTACCTGATATTAAAACCAGAAAAAAACACTACAATAAAAGAAAATTACAGGTCAATATCTCTGATAAATATAGATGCAAAAAATCTCAACAAAACTTTAGCAACCAAAATTCCACAATATATAAAAAAAGATCATACATCATGAACAAGTGGGATTTATTCCAGGAATTCAAGGGTAGTTCAATAACAAGAAATCAAACAATGTGATACACCACATTAATAAAATGAAGGAACAAACCATATGGTCATCTCAATAGAAGCAGAAAAAGCATTTGACAAAATTCAATATCCATTCATTATAAAAACTCTCATCAAAGTTGGTATAGAGGGAAACATACCTCAATTGTGAAAAGATTAAAGCTTTTCTTCTAAGATAAGGAAAAAGACAAGGATGCCCACTCTTGTCACTTCTATTTAACACACTATTTGAAGTCCTAGCCACTATAATCAGGGAAGAAAAAGAAATAAAATGCATCCAAGTTGGGAGGGAAGAATTAAAACTGTTACTATTTGCAGAAGACATGATTTTATATATAGAAAACCCTAAGGTCTCTATCAAAAACTATTAGAATAAATAAATGAATTCATTAATGTTGCAGGATATAATATTAATACACAGAAATCTGTTGCTTTACTATACATTAGTAATGAACTATCAGAAAGAGAAAGCAAGACAATAATCCCATTTAAACTCACATCAAAAAGAATAAATACCTAGGAATAAACTTAACCAAGGAGTTGAAAGTCCAATAGTCTGAAATCTATAAAAAACTGCCATAGGAAATTGAAGATGATACAAAGAAATGGAAAGATATCTTTGCTCATAGATTGGAAGAATTAATATTGTTAAGGTGCCCATACTACCCAAAGCAAACTACAGATTTAATGCAAACTCTATCAAAACACCCATGACATTTTTCACAGAACTAGAGCATATAATTCTAAAATTAATATGGAATGATAAAAGACTCCAAATAGCCAAATCAACCTTGAGAAGAAATAACAAGCTAGAAGAATCATGAACCCCAACTTCAAACTATGCTGCAAAACTACAGTAATCTAAATAGTATGGTACTGGCACAAAAACAGACACATAGTTCAGTGGAACAGAATAGAGAGCCCAGTTTATTAGAAATAAACCCACACATTTATGGTCAATTAATCTATGACAAAGGAGGCAAGAATATACAATGGGGCAAAGACAATCTCTTCAATAAGTTGTGCTGGGAAAACTGGACAACGATACTAAAAGAATGAAATTAGAACATTTTCTCACACCATACGCAAAAATAAACTCAAAATGTATTAGTGGCCTAAATCTAAGACCAGAAACTATAAAAATCCTAGAAGAAAACATAATCAAAACACTCTTTGACATAAACTGTAGCAATATTTTTTTGCATCTGTCTCCTAAGGCAAAGTAAACAAAAGCAAAAATAAACAAATGGGACCTAATTAAACATAAAACCTTTTGCACAGCAAAGGAAACCATCAACAAAATGAAAAGGCATTCTACTGAATTGGAGAAAATATTTGCAAATTATATGACCTATAAGGGGATAGTATCCAAAATATATAGTCAGCTCATGCAACCGAATATCAAAAAAAAAAAAAAAAACTGATTAAAAGAATGGGAAGAAGACTTGAATAGACACTTTTCCAAAGAAGTCATATGGATGGCCACAAGGCTCAACATTACTAATAATCAGAGAAAGCAGAATAAAGCCACAGTGAGATATTACCTTACAGCTGTCAGGATGGCTTTCATCAAAAAGACCACAAATAACAAGTGCTGACAAGGATGTGGAGAAAGTGTAATCCTAGTATATTGTTGATGGGAATGTAAATTGGTGCAGGCCCTATAGAAACATTATGAGGTTTCCTCAAAAAAATTAAAACTAGAACTACCATAGGGTCCTGGTATATATCCACACCTGGGTATTTATCCAAAGAAAACAATAACACAAAGCTGAAAAGATACATGAACCACAATATTCATAGCAGCATTATTTACAATAGCCAACATATGGAAGGAACATGTGTCCATCAACAGTTTAATGGATAAAGAAGATGCAATGGAATATTACTCAGCCATAAAAATAATTAAAAATTGCCGTTTGCAACAACATGGCTGGATATTCTGGTTATTATGCTTAGTGAAGTAAGTCATACAGAAAAAAACAAATACTGTGTATTTTCATTTATATGTGGAATCTAAAAAAGTAAAACAAATGAATATAAAAAGATAGATATAGATTTTCAGGTATAGAGAACAAACTAGTGGTTACCAGTGGGGAGAGGCAAGGGAGGGTAGGGGCAATATAGGAGGAAGTGATTAAGAGGTACAACTACTATATATAAAATAAGTAAGCTACAAAGATATATTGCACAGCACAGGGAGTATAGCCAATATTTTATAATAACTAAATGTAATAAAACTAATATGGTAAATTATACTTCAATTTGAAAAAAGAAGAAAATGAAAACACTAATTTGAAAAGATATATGCACTCCAATGTTCATTGCAGCATTACTTACAATAGCCAAGATATGGAAGCGACCAAAGTGTCCATCAATAGATAAACGGATAAAGAATATGTGGTATACGTATACAATGCAATATTATTCGGTCATAAAAAAGAATGAAATATTGCCATTTGTAGCAACCTGGATCCACCTAGATGGTATTATGCTAAGTGAAATAAGTCAGGCAGAGAAAGACAAATACTGTATGATCTTACTTATATGTGGAATCTAAAAATGAACAAAACAAAACAAAAACAGATTCATAGATACAGAAAGTAAACTGGTGGTTGCCAGAGGGGAGGTGGGTTGAGGGTTGGACAAAATAAGTGAAGGGGGTTAAGAGGTACACAATTCCAGTAATAAATAAGTCATGGGATGTAATATGTAGCTTAAAGATTATAGTCAATAATACTGTAACAATTTTGTGTGGTGATAATGGTTACTAGAACTTATTATGGTGATGATTTCATAATGCATTTAAATGTCAAATCACTATGTTGTACACCTATAACTAACATAATAGTCTATGTCAGCTATACTTCATTAACCTCCCACCCCCACACACACATAACTGCCAAGTCATTACTCTCTCCGCTATACTTAATAATCTTTGCTTGCAAACTTTGCTTAGGAATTCCATTCCTCCATGCTGGCACATCTCCACCTCTTACAACACAAATCAGTGAGATACCATTAGTCACCAACTGAAACATGGTGTGCTATGGTCTGAAAATTATTTTGGCTCAATATTTTATTTCTTATCATCTTAATTCTGAAAAATCGAAATGTTGAAAAGCAAACATTACCTATAATGGAAAAAGTCTGACTTTTAAACTGCTATGTAATGTAAGGAAAGCAGACCTTGATATTTAAGAGAGAAATGCCTCTAAACCTTTATAAACTTCCAAATTATAAATACTAATAGACAATATAACATAAAATGAAAAATAACAAGCAATCATTGATTACTTGTTATGTGTTTGGAGTGGTGTTAAACTATTTTATATGATCATGTCCTTTGATCTTCATAACAACACTATGAATCAATTTTCCAATGTAAAAAACCTGAAAGCTAAAGAGGTTAAGTAACTTGCCCAAGGTCATATATGTAAAAGTGGTGGATCCAGTATTCAAATCCAGACAGTCTTAGAGGAAGCAATGATTTTTAAAACAGTATATAAAAAGTGTTAACCATCTGAAAAATAGAGTATATAAAAATTAAGTTCTTCTATTCATCAAAGGACTGTAAGAAAAATAAAAACACTCTAGCCAAAAATTGGAGGAATATGTGTGCAATGCATATATTTGACAAAGGATGTGTATCCAGATTATATATATAACCCCTGCAAATCAATGTCAAAAGACAGGTAGACCAATAGAAAAGTGTTCAAAAGACTTGAGCATTCACTTTACAAAAGAAGATATCCAAAAGACCAATAAACATATAGAAAAGGTGTTCGACTTCATTAGTCATCAGGGAAATGCAAAAGGAAACCATAATGAGATGACACACCACAATAAAAATAATGGCTAAAATTAAAAATACAAAAATTCCAGGTGTTGGTAAGAATTTAAAACAATGAGAACTCTCATACACTGCTGATGGAAGTGCGTACAACCTCTTTGGAAAAGACAATGTCTACTAAAGCTGAATATATGCACAATGACCTATCCATTCCATTCGTAGGCATATATCCACCAAAAATGCACACATATTCACTATAAGGCATGTAAAGAAATGTTCATAGCAACACTACTCATAATTGCCAATAACTGGAAATTTCCTAATGATCATTAATAACAGAATGGACTGGATCAATATATGGTTGTATATTTACATAACAGAACACTATACAGCAGTCAGAATGAACCAACTACAACTATTAGAACAATACAGTTGAATATCACAAATATAACATTGATCAAAGAAACTGGAGACAAAGAGTAAATATGATATGATTCCATTCATATAAATTACAAAAACAGACAAAATTAGTCTTTGGTGTTTGAAGTGAGGATAATAGTTTCCACTGGAGGAGGGTAAAGTTATTCTGAGGGAGCATGAGGAGGGGGTCCTTCTAAGGTGCTGGTAATGTTCTGTCTAGATATCAGCACTGTCACATAAGTGACTTTATTCTATGAAATTCATGAGTTGTGCAGTTTTCCTTATGTATATTATGGTTCAATAGAAAAAGCCAAACCAAAACAAAATGCAGTCTGCCTCCAGATATTACACATTTAACTATGCCATCATACTCCCTACGAATTGAGACCTACAGAGACAATCTGAGTTACAGAGGCTGGCCCTACTCATTAGTAAGTAACTCATGTCAACATGCCAGATTTGATTTAATTACTTCCTTGAGAATTGTTGAATGACTGCATGTCATGGG
Organism: Kogia breviceps; assembly: GCF_026419965.1. Classification (NCBI taxonomy): domain Eukaryota; kingdom Metazoa; phylum Chordata; class Mammalia; order Artiodactyla; family Physeteridae; genus Kogia; species Kogia breviceps. The sequence continues at coordinate 75,657,210 of NC_081330.1, read as the reverse complement.
TTTTGGGGATCACGTGCAAGTATTTGAATCTGATTGTTGAATTTTCAAATTCCAAGAGCCGTTCCCCAGCCATCTGGTAATTGAGGCAGGGGTGCTGGCATTTCTGAAATCCAAAGTAATTGTGAATTTTCTGTTCCAATAGAAAATTACTTGGGAGGGGCAGGCGTGGTGGTGGTGGTTGTCTGAGCTAAACATGGTTCTCTATAGGAAGAGAAAGCAAAGATTTTGTAGATCCTGTAAGAAGTAGATAGACCTGAAGGAGGGCTTAGATAAACTCCCTGGAGGGCCATCTCCCTTGGTGGGCAGAGCTCTACTCACAGCACTTTGGGGAGATAGCTTTTAAATAATCACAAAAATAAATGAATAATTGTAGATTATGAAAAGTGCTATTAAGGAAGAGTAAAGAAAGGGATGATAGGTCACAACAAGGAAATTACCTGGTTTAGTTTGGGGCCTCAAGGAAAGACTTTCTGACAAATTAACATTGAACCAGAAAGCTGGAACTGAAAGATAAGAAGTTACCCATGCAAAGAAATGGAGAGAAAGTGTCCAAGTCAAAAGGAAAATCATGGCCCTGAGACAGAGAGGAGAATGGCATATTTGAAGAAAAGGAAGTAGGCCAATAAAGCTGGAGAAGTATGAGCATGGGGGAAAGAATGCTGTGAGAGGAGACTGGAGAAGGAATCGTAGAAGATCCTGCAGTGTCTTGTAGAGCATATTAAGGATTTGGGATTTCAAGTGCAATGGAAAACCATTTCAAGCAGTGTTGTGGCATGACCTGATTTACATTTTTAAAAGACCACTCTGGCTGCTGTGTGGTGAATTTACCATAGGATGAGATGAGAGGAAATGAGAAAACCAGTTATGAGGCTTTTTAAGTAGTCCGGGTGAGAGATGGTTGGTGGCTTAGACTTAAGTGAAGGCTATGGAGATGGACAGAGTACAGAGTTTGGGAATACATTCTGCAGGTAGAATTGACAGAGCTTACTGAGGCACTGGGGTGGTGAATGAGAGAAAGGGAGCCACTTAAATAATGCCCAGTTATTTTTGGCATGAGCAATTGTAGATGGAGCTAATATTTATTTATATAAGGAAGAGCATATTTAGACTGAAAGAGAGAGGAAATAAATCAAGAGCTTGGTTTTAAACATGTTAGTTTTGAGATGCCAGGGAGTCTTTCAAATGGAGATGTTAAATGGGTAGTTGGATTAGTAAATCTGGAGCTCAGAATATATGTATGGGCTGAACAGAGAGATTTGAAACTTGTTGACAAAAAGAGGCTGTTTAAAGCCATGAGAATCTATGAAGATCCAGGGAAGAGTGTTTATGGAAGAAATGGAAAGGGCCCAAGACTGATCTCCGAGGAAGGTCCAATAAGAACCAAAAGAGGAGACTAAGAACAAATAGCCAAGAGGCAGAAAGAGAACTAAGATATTGTCCTGGAAAGAATTTCAAGGAGTAAGGAGAGTGTACACTGGAGTCAAATGTAGCAGAGAGGAAAAATAGAATCAACACTGAAAAGTGTTATTGGATTTAATATCACTGAGGTACTTGGTGACCTTGGCAAGAGCACTTTTTGTTAAGTGGTGGAAAGGGAAGCCAGATTGTAGTAGGTTGAGGTGTGAGAGAAGGTGAGGAATTTGAGACTTTGAGAATAATCAGCTGTCTCAAAAGGCTTGGTTGGCTATGTATCAAAGAACAATAGAGCAGGAACTAGAGGCAGGTAGGGATAGAAGAGAATGAGAAGGAAATATTGGTTGAGGGAGAATTTTCTTAAGATGGAGGAGATTTGAGTGTGTTTATAGGCCTGCAGAGAAGTGGTCAATTTAGAGGGAGCTACTGAAAATACAACAGAAGGAAAACTATCCCACTGATTAAATATTTTAATCTTTTTTTTGCATTAATATCTGCCACCCCATTCATATCGGGATTGCCTTAGTTGAATTTCTCATCATTCTCACTTGTATATCTGTAACCATTTCCTAACTGGTCTTCTTGTTTCCAATTACCCCTTCCTTCAAAACACCGCTCTACCAGCAGTTCTCAAAGAATGGTCTGTGGTCTCCTGGAGGTCCCTGAGATACTTTTATGGTGTGCATAAGGTCAAAACTATTTTCATAATGATACTAAGATTTTAGTATTTTCATATTAAAGTCCTTTGGCTTTGTCACTGTGTGGATATTTGCATGGATAGCACCTCAGCATAAATCAAGGTGGTAAAACAAAATTGTCACTGGATTCTTCACCACCACTAACTCTCAGAAAAAAATAAAAATAAGTGCCTTATTCACTTTTATAATATCCTTGATTAAGCAGTAAAAATATATTAATTTTGTTAATCTCAATCCTAGAGTATATAACTTTCTAATATTTTATGTGACAAAATGGAAATTATTCATAAAACACCTCTGCTGTACAGCAAAGTATGTTGGTTATGTAAGGGAAAAGTACTTGTGAGTTGTGGACTGAACTAGCTGTTTTTTTCATAGAATATAATTTTAAATTGACAGAGCAACTAGAGATGAAATGTGTTTATTCAGACTTAGGTATTTGGCAGATATTTTCTTTAAAATGAATGATGTGAGCCTGTCACTTCAAGAAAAAAAAACTGACAATATTTGTTGCCAATGAAAAGATTTGAGCTTTCAAGTGAAAATTAGAATTTTAGAAAATTTGTACCTGCCACCATGAGCTACACAGTTTCCCACAACGTTTTTTTGATAAGATCAATGGTATTATTAAAACATTCTTTAAAAATTACTGTATAGGAGGCACGGAGGAGAGCGCAGCAACAAGGGTGTGGAGGGCAAAGTGGAGAGATTATCACACTGAGGATCGGTGCCTACCAGCACTCACCAGCCCGAGAGGCTTGTCTGCTCAGCCGCCGGGGTGGGAGGGGGCTGGGAGCTGAGGCTCCGGCTTTGGTCGGAAGCTGGGAGAGGACTGGGGTTGGCTGCGTGAACACAGCCTGAAGGGGTTAGTGCACCACGGCTAGCCGGGAGGGAGTCCGGGAGAAGTCTGGAGCTGCCGAAGAGACAAGAGACTTTTTCTTCCCTCTTTGTTTACTGGTGTGCGAGGAGAGGGGATTAAGAGCTCTGCTTAAAGGAGCTCCAGAGACGGGCACTAGCCGTGCCTACGAGCACGGACCCCAGAAACAGGCATGAGATGCTAAGGCTGTTGCTGCCGCCACCAAGAAACCTGTGTGCAAGCACAGGTCGCTATCCACACCTCCCATCCCGGGAGGCTGTGCAGCCTGCCACTGCCAGGGTCCCATGATCCAGGGACAACTTCCCAGGGAGAACGCACAGCGCGCCTCAGGCTGGTGCAATGACACGCTGCCCTCTGCCACTGCAGTCTCACCCTGCATCCATACCCCACACTCCCCCGGCCTGAGTGAGCCAGAGGCCCCCAGAGGCCCCCAAATCAGCTGCTCCTTTAACGCCATCCTGTCTGAGCGAAGAAGAGACAACCTGAGGACACCTACACGCAGAGGTGGGGCCAAATCCAAAGCTGAAGCCCAGGAGATGTGCAAAAAAAGAAGAGAAACGGAAATTTCTCCCACCAGCCTCAGGAGCAACAGATTAAATCTCCACAATCAACCTGATGTACCCTGCATCTGTGGAATACGTGAATAGACGATGAATCATCCCAAATTGAAGAGTTGGACTTTGAGAGCAAGATATATTATTTTTTCCCATTTTCCTCTTTTTATGAGTGTGTATGTGTATTCTTCTGTATGAGATTTTGTCTGTATAGCTTTGCTTTCACCATTTTTCCTAGGGTTCTGTCCGTTCATTTTTTTGTTTTTTACTTTTTTAAAAAATTTTTTTCTTAATAATTTTTTTTAATTTAAATAACTTAATTTTATTTTATCTTACTTTATTTTATCCTCTTTCTTTCTCTCTCTCTCTCTCTCTCTCTCTCTCTTTCTTTCTTTCTTTCTTTCTTTCTACTTTTTCCCCATTTTATTCTGAGCCATGTGGATGAAAGGCTCTTGGTGCTCCAGACAGGAGTCACTGCTGTGCCTCTGACATGGGAGAGCCAACTTCAGGACACTGGTCCACAAGAAACTTCCCAGCTCCACATAATATCAAATGGCAAAAATCTCCCAGAGATCTCCATCTCAACACCAAGACCCAGCTTCACTCAACGACCAGCAAGTTACAGTGCTGGACACCCTATGCCAAACAACTAGCAAGACAGGAACACAACCCCGCCCAGTAGCAGAGAGGCTGCCTAAAATCATAATAAGACCAGACACCCCAAAACACACCACCAGAGGCAGACCTGCCCACCACAAAGACAAGATACAGCTTCATCCATCAGAACAAAGGCACCAGTTCCCTCCACCAGAAAGCCTACACAACACACTAAACCAATTTTAGCCACTGGGGACAGACACAAAAGACAATGGGAATTATGAACATGGATCCTGCAAAAAGGAGACCCCAAACACAGTAAGATAAGCAAAATGAGAAGACAGAAAAACACACAGCAGATGAAGGAGCAAGGTAAAAACCCATCAGACCTAACAAATGAAGAGGAAATAGGCAGTCTACCTGAAAAAGAATTCAGAATAATGATGGTAAAGATGATCCAAACTATTGGAAATAGAATAGAAACAATGCAAGAAATATTTAACAAGAACCTAGAAGAACTAAAGAGGAAACAAGCAATGATGAACAACAAAATAAATGAAACTAAAAATACTCCAGAAATTAAAAATATTCCCGAAATTAAAAATTCTATACTCAGAATAACTGAGGCAGAAGAATGGATAAGTGACCTGGAAGATAAAATCGTGGAAATAACTACTGTAGAGCACAATAAAGAAAAAAGAAAGAAAAGAAATTAAAACGGTTTTGGAGACCTGTGGGACAACATTAAATGCACCAACATTTGAATTATAGGGGTCCCAGAAGAAGAAGAGAAAAAGAAAGGGACTGAGAAAATACTTCAAGAGATTATAGTTGAAAACTTCCCGAATATGGGAAAGGGAATAGTTAATCAAGTCCAGGAAGCACAGAGAGTCTCATACAGCATAAATACAAGGAGAAACATGCCAAGGCACATACTAATAAAACTATCAAAAATTAAATACAAAGAAAACATATTAAAAGCAGCAAGGGAAAAACAACTATTAACACACAAGGGAATCCCCAAAAGGTTAACAGCCGATCTTTCAGCAGAAACTCTGCAAGACAGAAGGGAGTGGAAGGACATATTGAAAGTGATGAAGGAGAAAAATCTACAACCAAGATTACTCTACCCAGCAAGGATCTCATTCAGATTTGATGGAGAAATTAAAACCTTTACAGACAAGCAAAAGCTGAGAGAGTTCAGCACCACCAAACCAGCTTTACAACAAATGCTAAAGGAACTTCTCTAGGCAAGAAACACAAGAGAAGGAAAAGACCTACAATAACAAACCCAAAACAATAAAGAATATGGGAATAGGAAGATACATATTGATAATTACCTTAAATGCAATTCGATTAAATGCTCCCGCCAAAAGACACAGCTGGATGGATGGATACAAAAACAAGACCTATATATATGCTGTCTACAAGAGATCCACTTCAGACCTAGGGACACATACAGACTGAAAGTGAGGGGATGGAAATAGATAATCCATGCAAATGGAAATCAAAATAGCTAGAGCAGCAATACTCATATCAAACAAAATAGACTTTAAAATAAAGACTATTACAAGAGATAAAGAAGGACACTACATGATGAGCAAGGGATTGATGCAAGAAGAAGATATAACAATTGTGAATATTTATGCACCCAACATTGGAACATCTCAATACATAAGGCAAGTACTAACAGCCATAAAAGGGGAACTCAACAGTAACACAATCATAGTATGGGATTTTAACACCCCACTTTCACCAATGCAGAGATCATTCAAAATGAAAATAAATAAGGAAACACAATCTTTACATGATACATTAAACAAGATGGACTATGTTGATATTTATAGGACATTCCAACCAAAAGCAACAGAATACACATTTTTCTCAAGTGCTCATGGAACATTCTCTAGGATAGATCATATCTTGGGTCACAAATCAAGCTTTGGTAAATTTAAGAAAATTGAAATTGTATCAAGTATGTTTTCTGACCACAAAGTTTTGAGACTAGATATCAATTACAGGAAAATATCTGTGAAAAATAGAAACACATGGAGGTTAAACAATACACTACTTAATAACGAAGTGATCACTGAAGAAATCAAAGAGGAAATCAAAAAATACCGACAAACAAATTACAATGGAGACACGATGACCTAAAACCTATGGGATGCAGCAAAAGCAGTTCTATGAGGCAAGTTTATAGTAATACAATCCTACCTTAAGAAATAGGAAACATCTCAAATAAACAACCTAACCTTGCACCTAAAGCAATTAGAGAAAGAAGAACAAAAATACCCAAAGTTAGCAGAAGGAAAGAAATCATAAAGATAAGAAATAAATGATAAGTAAATGAATAAAATGATAGCAAAGATCAATAAAACAAAAAGTCGGTTCTTTGAGAAGATAAACAAAATTGATAAACCATTAACCAGACTCATCAAGAAAAAAAGGGAGAAGACTCAAATCAATAGAATTAGAAATGAAAAAGGAGAAGTAACAAGTGACAGTGCAGAAATACAAAGGATCATGAGAGATTACAACAAGCAACTCTATGGCAATAAAATGGACAACATGGAAGGAATAGACAAATTCTTAGAAATGCACAACATGCCATGACTGAACCAGGAAGAAAGAGAAAATATGAAAGGACCAATCACAAGCACTGAAATTGAAACTGTGATTACAAATCTTCCAACAAGCAAAACCCCAGGAACAGATGGCTTCAGAGGTGAATATTATCAAACATTTAGAGAAGAGCTAACACCTATCCTTCTCAAACTCTTCCAAAATATAGCGGAGGGAGGAACACTCGCAAACTCATTCTATTAGGCCACCACCACCATGATACCAAAATGAGACAAAGATGTCACAAAGAAAGACACCTACAGGCAAATATCACTGATGAACATAGATGCAAAAATCCTCAACAAAATACTAGCAAACAGAATGCAACAGCACATTAAAAAGATCATACACCATGATCAAGAGGAGTTTATTCCAGGAATGCAAGGATTTTTCAATACACACAAATCAAACAATGTGATATACCATATTAACAAATAGAAGAAGAAAAACCATATGATCATCTCAATAGATGCAGAGAAATCTTTTGACAAAATTCTACAACTATTTATGATAAAAAAAAACCCTGCAGAAGTAGCATAGAGGGAAGTTTCCTGAACACAGTAAAGGCCATAGATGACAAACCCGCAGACAACATCATCCTCAATGGTGAAAAAATGAAACCATTTCCACTAAGATCAGGAACAAGACAAGGTTGCCCACTCTCACCACTCTTATTCAACCTAGTTTTGGAAGTTCTAGCCACAGCAATCAGAGAAAATAAAGAAATAAAAGGAACCCAAATCGGAAAAGAAGAAGTAAAGTTGTCACAGTATGCAGATGACATGATACTATACATAGAGAATCCTAAAGATGCTACCAGAAAACTACTAGAGTTAATCAATGAATTTAGTAAAGTAGCAGGATACAAAATTAATACACAGAAATGTCTTGCATTCCTATACACTAATGATGAAAATCTGAAAGAGAAATTACCAAAACACTCCCATTTACTATTGCAATGAAAAGAATAAAATACCTAGGAATAAACCTACCTAAGGAGACAAAAGACCTGTATGCTGAAAATTATAAGACACTGATAAAAGAAAGTAAAGATGATACAAATAAATGGAGAGATATACCATGTTCTTGGATTGGAAGAATCAACATTTTGAAAATGACTCTACTACCCAAAGCAATCTACAGATTCAATGCAATCCCTGTCAAACTACCAGTGTTTTTTTTTCCACAGAACTAGATTAAAAAATCTTAAAATTTGTAGGGAGACACAAAAGACGCTGAATAGCCAAACCAATCTTGAGAACGAAAATGGAGCTGGAGGAATCAGGCTCCCTGACTTCAGACTATACTCCAAAGCTACAGTAATCAAGATAATATGGTACTGACACAAAAACAGAGAAAAAGATCAATGGAACAGCATAGAAAGCCCAGAGATAAACCCACGCACATATGGTCACCTTATCTTTGATAAAGGAGGAGATAATATACAGTAAGAAAAGAGCCTCTTCAATAAGTAGTGCTGGGAAAACTGGACAGGTACATGTAAAAGTATGAGATTAGAATACTCCCTAACACCATACAGAAAAATAAGCTCAAAATGGATTAAAGACCTAAATGTAAGGCCAGAAACTATCAAACTCTTAGAGGAAAACATAGGCAGAACATTTTATGACATAAATCACAGCAAGATCCTTTTGACCCACCTCCTAGAGAAATGGAAATAAAAACAAAAATAAACAAATGGGACTAAATGAAACTTAAAAACTTTTGCACAGCAAAGGAAACCATAAACAAGACCAAAAGACAACCCTCAGAATGGGAGAAAATGTTTGCAAATGAAGCAACTCACAAATGATTAATCTCCAAAATTTACAAGCAGCTCATGCAGCTCAATACCAAAAAAAAAAAAGAACCCAATCCAAAAATTGGCAGAACTAAATAGACATTTCTCCAAAGAAGATATACAGATTGCCAACCAACACATGAAACAATGCTGAACATCATTTATCATTAGAGAAATGCAAATCAAAACTACAATGAGATATCATCTCACACCAGTCAGAATGACCATCATCAAAAACTCTAGAAACAATAAATGTTGGAGAGAGTGTGGAGAAAAGGGAACCCTCTTGCACTGCTGGTGGAAATGTAAATTGATACAGCCACTATGGAGAACAGTATGGAGATTCCTTAAAAAACTACAATTAGAACTACCATATGACCCAGTAATCCCACTACTAGGCATATACCCTGAGCAAACCATAATTCAAAAAGAATCATGTACCAAAATGTTCATTGCAGCTCTATTTACAATAGCCAGGACTTGGAAGCAATCTAAATGTCCCCAACAGATGAATAGATACAGAAGATGTGGCACATATATATAATGGAATATTACTCAGCCATTAAAAGAAACTAAATTGAGTTATTTGTAGTGAGGTGGATGGACCTAGAGTCTGTCATACAGAGTGAAGTAAGTTAGAAAGAGAAAAACAAATACTGTATGCTAAGCCATATATATGGAATTTTAAAAAATGGTCATGAAGAACCTAGGGGTAAGACGAGAGTAAAGACACAGACCAACTAGGGAATGGAATTGAGGATATGGGGGGGAGGGTAAGCTGTGACAAAGTGAGAGAGTGGCAATGACATATATACACTACAAAACATAAAATAGATATCTAGTGGGAAGCAGCCACATAGCACAGGGAGATCAGCTCGGTGCTTTGTGACCACGTAGAGGGGTGGTATATGGAGTGTGGGAGGGAGGAAGATGCAAGAGGGAAGAGATATGGGGACATATGTATATGTATAACTGATTCATGTTGTTCTAAACAGAAACTAACACACCATTGTAAAGCAATTATACTCCAATAAAGATGTTTAAAAAAAAAACAAAAAAACTACAGTGAGGTATCACCTCACACTGGTCTGAGTGGCCATCATCAAGAAATCTACAAACAATACATTCTGGGGATGGTGTGGAGAAAAATGAACACTCCTACACTGTTGGTGATAATGTAAATTGGTACAGCCACTATGGAGAACAGTATGTAATTTCCTTAAAAAACTAAAAATAGGACTACTGTATGATCCAACAATCCCACTCCTGGGCATATACACAGAAAAACTATAATTTGAAAAGACACATGCACTCAAATGCTCATTGCAGCACTATTTACAATAAACAGGAGATGGAAGCAACCAAATGTCCATTGACAGAGGAATGGATGAAGAAGATGTGGTACATGTATACACTGGAATATTACTCAGCCATAAAAAAGAAGGAAATAATGCCATTTGCAGCAACATGGATGGACCTAGAGATTGTCATACTCAGTGAAGTAAGTCAGACACAGAAAGACAAATATCATATGATATCACTTATATGTGGAATCTAAAAAAAAAGGTACAAATGAACTTATTTACAAAACAGAAGTAGAGTTACAGATGCAGAAAGCAAACTTGTGGTTACCAGTGGGTAAGGGGGGGAGGGATAAATTGAGAGATTGGGTCTGACATATACACACTACTGTATATAAAATAGATAACTAATAAGAACCTGCTGTATAGCACAGGGAACTCTACTCAATACTCTGTAATGGCCTATATGGGAAAATAATCTTAAAAAAAGAGTAGATATATGTATAAATGATTCAGTTTGCTGTATAGCTGAAACTAATACAATATTGTAAATCAATTATACTCCAATAAAAATTTTAAAAAATGAAAAAGAAAATGTTTTAAATAAAATGTTACTGAATATTGGTTTATTATTATTATTTTTAAATGAAGTAATCAAAAATTTAAACATTCCCCATTTTTAATTTGCAATATGGTAAACATCAATAGATATCAACCACAATATCAAATCCTCTTTGAAGTCTTCAGTAATTTTTAAGAGTATAAAGTGGTCCTGAGATGAAAACATTTGAGAACAATTCCTCTATACTACCCATGTCATCCCCCTGGTTCTTAAGCTTCAATGGCCTTCATGCATTCAAAGTCCTTCATAGACAGGCCTAAAGCTTTCTTTTAAGTCTCATTTTATGTCACTCCCCTCCATGCACTCTCCTCCACACATCAGCTGCATCTGCATCAGGTAGTTTGCTAGTCCTTCAACCTGCCATGCTCATTCTCACCTCCATGCCTAGCACATGTAGCCCAATTCAAAGATCACATTTTCTGTGGATCCTCCTTTCCTGCTTGGCAGATTTATTGATCTCTTCTTACTTTCTCCAATGTACTTTATGAAGTTGATTTCGGACCTGCCATTTTCCTCATTTTTGCAAATAGAAACTAAAATCCAGAAAAAGAAGGGGATTTGACTAAGTTCCAAAGCAAGTGAGTGGCGGAGCTACAGCCTAAATTCCCAGCATTCTTTTCACACTTCTCTTCATTGAAGCTGCTATAGAGATCACAAAGCATTGAAGGCTCTGGAAGGAAGGGGAATTATTTAAGCTGAGCTTTAAAAAAGTTCTGGGTTGGAACATTCTTAAAGGAAGTAACCCTTGACTTTGGCCTGTTCTAAGAGCAGTCAATCAGTCTTTACCCATGTTGACAGCAGACTAAAAGCAACTCATGGGAAATATTCTTGTCCTTTTTAGCTTCTTCAGTTTTATCCAAACCATCACATCAGTCATTATCCTTAAATGGAATGTCTGAGGGGCTTGCAGGCACTCTGGAGGCCACCTGAAGAATACTGCTCCCATCTGAAGAAGAGTATTTGAGTTGATGTTGTTCTGTCACGACTGCCTGCTATACCAACTGCCCTTATTTAGCTCCCTAGGTGTGGATAAAAACTCTAGGTGAGGCCTAATGCAACATTCAGGATTTGGAGGAAAATGTAATTGCCTGTTTCAGAGAACTTTACTTTTCCTATAATTTGTCAAATGGCAGGTATTGGGAATATTCTCTGGAAAAAAATAGTTTTAAAAGCTTTTGGTAACTGTCAAGAGATAGTTTCTGTGAGGCCTCCAAATGAAGCTAACCCTAAGGGATACTGCTTGTTCTACAGCATCTGGCTGGTTAGGAAAGGCTACCTCCAGTGACAGGGGCCTAGAGAAGGTTAATGAAAATTAACTTGGTGTCTGATGTCTTGAAAACACTGTCCTATCGTAAAGTTTCTGGGTGGAGTTGATCCATTCAGTTTAACCCACATTATTGGCACATTTGATCCAGATGCTGTGCTAAGAGCTTGGAATACAGAGTTGAATAAAACTAAGCCCCTGCCCCTGAAAAGTTCATATTCTCTTCAGGAAGCCTGGCAAAAATATACATAGTTACAACATAGTATTGTCAGGACTGGAATCAGTATGACTGGAGGAGTGATTATAATGAAATGGAGAAGGCTTTCTTGGGGAGGTGATATGTGAGCAGGGCCTTAAGATGAACAGGTATTCATTTGTTCACAAAAGATCATTACAGTTTTAGGGAACCAAATGTGAAAGGCATGGAGGTAGGAAGGCTGAACTTAGTTGTTATTTCTTGGCTATCATCTGCCACCTCCAGATCCATTCTCTGCCCTTCTCTTCCCTCCTCTTGTGTCCCAAGAGGCTGACCTCGTGAATTGCATCAACTTGTCTGCTGGCTTCTGGCTGGGTTTGGCACTGAGAGATCAAGAGTGGGAGAAGAAGAAGTTCTTGTTATTTCTTCCTCACTCTTCTCTGCTTTAGGTCTCATTTCTGACACTGACTGGAATTTTCCCTGATTAAAGTTCCTACTAGGGACTTCTCCACAGCTCCAGCTCTCACTAGGTGCTGGTAACAATTTTCTATTGATTTACCCCTCCAGTTCAAGGGTGTAATGGCTTCCTGTTATTCTGAGACCCTGTATGCTTACCACTAACCCTGCCCACATTTTTTAAAGTTGTCAGTTTCATTTCCTGTGGGACCCTTGCAAATACAGCTGAGAACATCCATGTAAAGTTGTAAAGTTGTGGGTGAGGTGAGGGAGGACCAGAAGAAGATGAGACAAAGTCTACATGGCAGACTCTTGTATGACCCTTTTTTATGAAAGACCTTGTGTGAGTAGGTCATGAAGAGCCTTTACAAACCAATTTTGTTCTCAATTGGGAACTCCTGAGGTTTGTTGATCTGTTACACAGATGATGCCAGAATTAATAGTGACAATTTATTGAATATTTTCTGTGTCAGACACTTTATCTTCATTATCTCATTGAATCCTCACAACCTCTAAATGTGAGCACTTAATGATCTCAATTTTACAAGTGAAAAAACTAAGTCTCAGAGAAGAGAAGTAACTTGCCTACTGGATTGCTAATGAGAAGAAGAGGAAGGATTTGAACCTATGCCTGCCTGAGTCTAGAGTCTCGGTTCTTCACTAGACCCAGTTGGATGGTGAATTGGTCTATATAACTTTTAGGGTGTCTTTCAGCCCTAGGACTTCATACTCTATGAGGTAAGCAGGCATCTCCAACTAAGCTCATTGGCCCATCCATTAACTAAAAGTGCTGGTGGCACCTTGTGGGGTACATGCAGCGTTGTGAATGAGACGTCTTGGTTGGGCACAGTGCCTTCATTTCCTGCAAATGTCCCTCCTGCTGGCCATGTCTTCCCCATGTCTGGGCAGAAACAGAACCATATAGCTAATTAATTCTGACAGAATTCCATTTTTAGAAATGCTAGTTATATCAGCTCCTCTGGTGGAAATCTGGCACTTCAGCAGGAGTGAATGCCACTCGTAGTGCCAACCAGTGCTGGCTTAATTTAGCACTGGCACAGTCTAAGTTGATGTGGCTATTGAGTTTGGATATCAAATCATAGTTTGGTATCAAGCTTTAGGAAAATGAAAAGGGGAAACAACTTTGAATACCTACTCCAGGCTGGGCACTTTCCATTGATTCCTCACTACAGTCCTGAGAGGCATGTGTCATGACCCACATGTTACAGGTGAGGAAACTAAGGCTTAAAGAGGGGAAGTAACTTTCCAGGATGTAAGGTAGCTGACAAGTGTCAGAATAGGCATCAGAATCCAGACTCTACTTGACTTCTAAAGCCAATATTCTTTGCTACTGTATCATGTGACCAGCACAATATACTGGTTAAAACCTCAGAATTCAGGAACTTCCCTGGTGGTCTAATGGTTAAGAATCCACATTCCAAAGCAGAGGACTTGGGTTCGATCCCTCATCGGGGAACTAATATCCCATATGCTGCAGGGCAACTAAGCTCGTGCACCTCAACTACAGAGCACACGTGCTTTGGAGCCTGTGTGCCACAACTAGAGAGAAGCCCACCTGCCGGCAACAAAAGATCCCACATGCCACAACTAAGACCTGATGCAGCCAAAATAAATAAATAAATAGGAAGGAAAAAAAAAAAAAGCTCAGAATTGAGAAGTTGGTTTTGAATCCTAGCTCCACCACTTCTTAACTGTATGATCATGGGTAAGTCACTTAATCTTTCTGTGTCTCAGCTTCTTCATCTTGAAAGTAGGAATAATACTATCTGCCACATAGTGTTGTTGTGAGGATTAAATGCATTCATATTTGTAAAGCACTGAGAAGAGTGTCTGATACAGAGCCAATGTCATATATTTTTCAAATAAATATAGAGCCATTTCTATCCCTTTAAAATCTCTTAATTCTTCCATTCTCAGGGCTGGAGGATAAAAGAAAGGAACTAGATCAGGAGCCAGACTCTCCTAGAAGGAAATCATATTTTCTCCTAAAGCTGGAGAAAGGCTAAGGTTATTGACTGAACTGGAGAGACAACCTGCAAAACTTGAGAGAAAGTATATGGTGTCCATGTCTTGTGGTGAATTTCTGTGCTCACCCCCCCTTGTTCCCTCACTGCAGCTGGATGTTGCTTGGCCAGCTCTCACTGACCTCCCTTTTACCTTCAGATCTGGAAATGGCTGCTGAGATGATAGCAAGAATGGACAGATAGTCACCTGGAGTACTGGAATCTTGACTATAGGTTATGGAAGCTGGACTTGAGGATCATAGCACTGTCTGGCTCAAGAAAACCCTACATATGTTTCAGATTCCTTGACACTACTGTCAAGTTAGCAAGGGCAAGGAGGTGGTTCCATGGCCATTCCTTCCTGGCCCAGAACTGATAAAAATATATATCAGGTATAGATGTGTATATGTCGATGGATGCCTTAGGGTTTCCTGGAAGTGTGGGGTGGGAAGGGGGGAAAATATGATCTCCACTTACCACTGAAGACCCTTGTGTGAGTGGGGTAAAGTTGATGATAACCATGGAGACCCTAGCTGCCCTGTATAGGTATGCCCTTCATCATCATGGTCTGGGTATTGGTTATTACCCTTTGCTCAGCCAGGGATCATGGGCCCTTTAACATGATTTCTGCAACTTCTTTATTCTCTAAGGCTGCCACCAGCCTAATGCTTCTCGCTGATTGAACACAAACCTAAATGCCCAATGGTTACATTGTGAAGGAAGAAATGTACTATTTCTTGTGTTAGACACACCCAGGGGCAAATCCTAATACCACCAATTAACATCTGTGATCTAAGGTATGTTATTTAACCTTAGAGCTTCAGTTTTCTCATATCTAAAATTAGGACAACACTATCTCTCCCATGGCTGTTGTGAGGAATATATGAGAAATTCAGTGTAAAAATGCCTTGCAGAGGGCCTTTCCCTCCTCCATTGCCCAATTCTTTCTCTCAGCTACCAGTCAGCATCCTAAAACTCTCAGGGCTTTGAAAATGTAAGTTAATACTATAAATTCAAAACTCTTCCTTCCCACTAAGCTCCATAATTCCTTCGCATTTAGAATCGCTTAGGCCATGATCTGTAGAATGACCTTCTAGTCTTTACATGGATCTGAGGCACACCCATTAATGCTTCAATTAGTCCCATGGTTATTTCACCTCCTTTGCACTTCTGGGTACCTCCCCAGGACCATCGAATGCAGTTGAGATGGCCACATCTAGAGATGCCTCTCACATTTTAATCAGAGAGTTATGTATTTATTACATTTTTTGGCAGATGGTCATAAAGTATCTTGAACAAGGGGTGCTTTCTCTAATTCACACAAAGGCTCCATATAAGCTAGAAGTAGTCCTTCAACTTTCCTATCCCAGCTTGCTTCAGGCACTGGCCACACCCTTATTTACTCTCCCCTTGCTCCACCTCCAGCATCACAGCAAAAACAATGAGAAGTTGCTTTCCCAAAAGCTGGTTCAGGGCTTCCCTGGTGGCTCAGTGGTTAAAAATCCACCTGCCAATGCACGGGACACAGGTTTGAGCCCTGGTCCAGGAAGATCCCACATGCCATGGGGAACTAAGCCCGTGTGCCACAACTACTTAGCCTGCTCTCTAGAGCCCACGAGCCACAACTACTGAAGCCCACGTGCCTAGAGCCCACGCTCTGCATCAAGAGAAGCCACCGCAATGAGAAGCCCGTGCACCGCAATGAAGAGTAGCCCCCACTCGCGGCAACTAGAGAAAAACCCACGTGCAGCAACAGACCCAACGCAGCCAAAAACAAATAAAATTAAATTTAAATATTTATCAAGAAATAAACAAGAAAACTGGTTCAGCACTGGGTATTGGGGTCTTCTGTGTTAGAGAATGTTTCAGTAATGAAAACATGTTATGCTTGTACAGGCTCAGGAGTCCACTCCTATCTAGGCTTTCACCATTTACTCTCTATGTAACTTTGCACAAGTAACAATCTTTCTGAATTTCAAGTCTTGATCTGTAAAATGGGACTAAATTGAGGTGGTTAAGAGGCTCAGATGAGACAATGTATATAAAACTTATGCAATGTGCCTGCCAGGTGGTAGTACTTTTTTTTTTTACCCAGTTACTACCCTAACTCTTACGCCAGGTCTACTGGGAAAGCTCAAGGATTCAGGTCTCTCCCACTTTATGCTTGACACACAATAGATGCTCAACAATTTTTATTTCCTTCCCTTGGTCCCAGGGGAACCCAAATTCCATTGTGGGGCTTGTTTCAACTTCCAAGGCCCTGAATTCTAGAAGCAAAAATTATGCAAAGGCTCTGGATATGATTCTTATAAATTGTTCACTTTTGGTCAGGGCTGAGTCCCTTTCCCCCTTGTCACAGTGGGACCAGTTTGGCTACTTAGCTGCCTATGTTTCTTTCCTAGAGCTCTTCAAATTCATTTAAAAGATATTTAGACCCATTTCCAAAGGTATTTTGTGATGTCTTATTCACTTCAGGGAAAGTAATGTGATTTCTTACTGGATATAAATATACCCTGGACAGCCAAGAGCCAAGGTTAATTTCTAGTTACATGTGAAATCAGCCAGCAGCAGAATAGTGCTTCTCTCCTATAACCCTTTCAGGACCTATGTACCCCCTCACCGAATTCCTTTGAGGAAACACAAAAAGCACTATTGTAATGACAGTAGGAGTGAAAAATGTAGGAGGAAGGGAGAGTAAGGGAGTGTGGGAAAGACAGATGCTTCCCAGAATAGTATAAAGGGTCCTCATGAGGGTGAAGGTACCTAAGCAACATCACCAGGAGCTTAACTGTCATAAGAGGAAGGATCCCCTATTCCTCAAGTCGTAGGAATGACTTCAGACCTTACTGTTGGAAACAGCACAGGGAAGAGTAGCTGGGTCTGGGTTATTGGCATGAAACTCCTGCATGAGAGACTAAGTATGAGGCGGACTGAGCCATGCATGAGGACACCTTCCATAGGGTGTTGGGGTTCAGGGTGGCTAGTTACAGGGCCAACGAACATGACAGTTTCCAGATAATCATGTCACTGTATTGAGGAATCCAAGAATCAGTTGGTAGATAGATAACATCTGGGAAGATTTTGAATGGCAGAGCATGATCCACTAGCCCTGAATGGATAGAGAAGATTCCATTCCTGGATAGTAACTGAGGCAGCCACCACTACTACTACTACTACTACTACTACTACTACTACTGGTTAATATCAATTGAGCACTTACTTATTAAGGGCCAACCATGGTTATTTGGGTGAAGTAACTTGCCTATGGTGATTGAGGCATGAATATGGATAACGGTGTTTGAGTTCTTTTCAGGGGGGTTAGAGGCCAGGTCTAGCAAAGGAGACATGGAGAACAGAGGAACTCAGCCTCTACTGAATCCCTATAGATATAAACCTCAGAAGGGAGACAGAATTCTGAGTCCTGCAGGATGGTAGCAGGGGTGGAGAAGAGGCGAGTGACAGTTCGGACTGAGCTTGTCCATGCCCCACCTACCTCACATCCTGATGGCTCTGGAAATTACAGTAGGATGGCACCTGCCAGCATCATGGTACCTAGATGAGAACAGCTGAGGAAGCAGAAATAAGAGGAATAAATCCAGGGCTGACAACACTAGTGGAAACTTAGTTCCCACAGGCTTGCCAAAGGCTGGGAAAGGTAAGGCATAGTAAAGGCCATTGCCTAGCCCTGTTCTCCAAACCCAGGAAAACCCTCTTTTGCAGCCTTAATTTTAGGCACTTTTTTTGGGATATGCTCAGGGCCTGGGTCTTCAAGAAATTGACTTCATAGAGGTTCAGAGGAAATGATACAACTTGAATGCAAACCAAAATAGGGAGGCCCGCCTTCTCTGCAGAGGGCATTCCTGGGGCTGACCCATGTTGACCCCACATACGTAGACTGACAGTCTCCTTTTCTTCCAGCCACTGAGAAAATGTTGGGCACCTTCACTTTGCACTCCATTGGCCCCATAAAACCCAGCAAGTCTCTAAATTTGAGTCCTTCAGAATGCTCAGCTGTGCTGACTTGGGTTATCAGAATGCCAGGACTCTGAGGGCAAGCTTAGAGGATCAAAGGTGCAAGGGACTTTAACTTGGCCTCTATCTCCCCTCTAGGAGAATTTTCCCAGTCTGATAGAAGCCACAGCAGATTAGTTTAGGAATTTGTCTGGGTATGAATCCTGAATTCACCATATCCTGGCTGTGGGAATGTGAGCAAATGATGTAACTATTCTGTGCCTGAATTTTCTTATCTGTAAAATGAGGCTAATACCAGTACTTACCTCATAGAAATATTAACTGGACAAATTCAGTAGACCCATGCAAAGCTCTTAGGCAAACATTTGGCATGTACTAGATGCTGTAAGTGTTAGCTCTTCTGGTCAGGTGATATGGGGAATACATGTCTTATCTTGGGCCTTTGGGAAAGCTACTTCTGCCCCCTCCTCATCTTAGGTAGAATGTTACTAGTTAAGGGACTGGTCACCAGCATTAATGTGCCATCTAGGAATACCATCAGCTTCCAAAGAGTCCCCCTTGCACTCCAGCTACCACGTTTTTGGTGTGCTGCCTAATTGTGTCTGTGTGTGTCTGAGAAATGGATGAAGTTGAACAACACGAATTTTTAACTTCCCATGTAGGTGGCATGTAAATGGTAATTTTTTTCTTCCCCAGGATTAAGTGGGGGACAACCATGTGTCTTTATGCTGAAAAGGGGTGCTTCTGTAGGGAGCTGCTCCGTGCCTGTTGTACGCAGCATTATGGTCCTCCAAGAAGATCCCATGTCCTAATCTCCAGGACTGTGATTACATGGCAAAAGAGATGTTGAAGATGTGATTAAGGTTACTATTGACTTTAAAATAGGGAGACTATCCTGGATTATCTGTGCAGGCCCAATGAAATCACCCCAATGAAAGGGCAAGATTTGAAGAGCAGAGGCAGAAGAGAAAGTTAGATACAGAAAAGGAAGCAAAAGTATTTAGCCTGAAGATAGAGGGGCCATATGTTGAAAAAATGGGGACCTCAGCCTTACAACAAGGAACTGATTTCTGCCAACAACCAGTGAGCTTGGAAGATGATCCTGAGCCCCAGATGACAACTATGTCCCTGACTGATATCTTGATTTTAGTTAAGTGAGACCCTAAGAAGAGAATCCAGCCACACTATGCCAAATTTCTGACCTATAGAAACTGTGAGAGAATAAATGGGGGTTGTTTTAAGCCTCTAAATTTGTAGTCATTTGTTACAGCAGCAATATAAAACTAATACAATGTTTGTGGGCCTCACTTTGTACATATCAAATGAGGGCAAAATACCTTGTCTTACCTACCTTATGGGTCTGTTATGAGAACAAAATGATGGACTTAAGTGTGATCTGCAGAGTTTCAAGTTATAAAACTGTTACAATATTCTCCAATAGGGAAAAAAATCGATCTGTTTTGAAACAATTGGATTGAAGCAATTAAGAGCTTAGAGCTCCTGACATTTCCCAGGAGAAATGCTGAGGGTCGGAGGGCTGATTCTCCTCTCCTGGAGAAATAGTGCAGCATAGTTGAAATCAGAAAACCTAGGTACAAGTCTATTTCTTATCTGTGTGACCTTGGGCAAATTATGTCATCTCTCTGAGCTTCAATAAATGTGGGTAATCATCCCTGCTCTGCCTAGGTGATATGGCTGTATGATGCTTAACTGAAGAAACGAGTGTGAACATGTAATGGAAAAAAAGTACTCAGATGGAAGGCCTATTCATCCTCCCTAGTGTGTGCCTTACTGCTGGAAGCAGATATCTTGATTCTGGTAAACTAGTCACCCAAAGAAAGTAGAGTTGAAAGACCCTTGCGGTGGTACTCTGAGCACCTGTTTTCTGCCATTGGCTCTGGTGTGTGACTTTAGCCAAGTCCCTTCTCCTCTCTGAGTCTGTTTCTTCATTTTAAAAGTTTAGATTATAGCCAGTTTCTTCAGCTAATGGGCATCAGAATCACCTGGAGAGATGGCAGATGGAGGATGTGCAAAAATTTTCTCTTTTTTACAAGTCTCTCCTACCCCAATAAACTATCCCCCCAAAGCCCAAATCAGAGGAATTTTATTAAAGTATGTGGGAGTTTCATGTAAAGTATGCCCTATTCAGGATATAGGAGTTGATTCCCAAGTATGTGCTTTGAAGCAGCTGGTTCTCAAAGGAGTCTGGATGCCTTGTTATACTTTAATTAAAATACCAGCCAATTTCAAACTGGTTAACTAGTCATCCTCCTCCCAGTTCCTTGCAATTCCCATTAATGTTGCTTTGTTATGACTGATATTTCCTCCCAGAATACTCCTTCTCGTGTGAACTAAAGATACTAATCTCTGGCCAGACAAAACCCGGTAGAATTGTCCGTTTTCATTACAATGTTGACTGTACTAAAAGCCATAGCTGAGAATAACTGAATGTCAAAGCTGTAAAGGCACTTTGGTTTAAAGACAGACAACTTGGGAGGGACTTGCTCAGGATTACAGAGAGGCAGTGACAGAGGTTAGTGTGGACTCCAAACGCTCCTGAAGGGAGCTCTTTCCAATGCTCCATGTTGCCTTTCTATTGCCTTTGATGCTCAGAGGTTTGAAAGTCAAGTAACTTTCCGTGTTATTTCCTAGGCTGGTTTCACTATTCTTTGAAGTAGAAAAAATTTATATGTCATCAAAGTATAATGCCATGTACAAAGCAATGTAAGAAGCAGGCAGCTATGGACACAATCTTTGTAAACACTTCCAACATACCAGATTGGCCTTATCTGCCATTTTTGGTCTTTGCCTCACAAAGGGGTCTCCTTCCTCAACCTGCTTTGTTGTCTTAAATGCCTTACAATCAGTGCTTCTCAGACTTTAATGTGCATGGCTATCTCCTGGAGATATTATTAAAATACAAATTCTGATTCCAGATGTCTGGGATGGGGCCCAGGAATCTGCATTTCTCATAAGCTCCCAGGTAATGCTGATTCTGAGGCTGTTTATAGACCACATGTGGAGTAGCAAGACTTGCAGATGTTGTTAGTCTCATTTCTAAACATCTTCTCCATTTACTGTCAACATTCCTTTACCACTGGAGGTAGTGTGGTGTATTAGAAACAGGAACGGCCCTGTAGCTTCTAGTCCTGGGTTTCTATCAATCCCTAACTGTGTGACATTGGGCAAATCATTTCTCATCTTCCTGAGTCTCAAGTTTCCTTATCTGTAGAATGGGGCTGTCACCTGTCACACAATGATGTTGTGAGGCCTGAGGGAATAACTGGGCATGGTGCAAAATAGACTGTAGATGGAGATGCCTAGGTACAAAAAGATTCTGGGCCTACATTTCCTTAGAATTGCAGAAGACAACATGAGCAGTGGATCATGCAAAATATGCTCAAAGATTGTTTGCATGACAAAACTGTAGATGGAGGCCTTTAATACTAGACAGTCTGCATACTTTATTAAAAGTCACATGAATGGACCCCAGGATTTAATTCTTTTTCTTCTGATGTTATATATGTATTTCACAAATGTGTCTTTCTAGCATCTATTAATGTCCTTGGTATCAAGTGATTATTTTCCCTATGAAAAGGAAGATTTTTCTTCATCAAAAAACATCTCTCCAAGGTATCTTGCTTTTCTCTGAAATTTTTAAATGCTTCTGAAGCTTTTTCTGGGCTTGTAATGTGTCAAGGCCATTTGTTTGTAGCCACATTAAAAATAGAATCATTGATCTACATTCTCTCAAAAACAATTTTTTCTAGTCACAGAAATACTTCTATTACTTTATTTGTTCTAGCTATTACAGAATTAAGGGACTTCTTGAAAAGGGAAGGATTCTTTCCCACAATTGTAACTTATTCTAGAAATACTCCACATGACACCACTTTATTACTCAATTTGGATGCTGAGTTTTGCCCCTCAGTGGCTGGGCAACACAGTCCATCATTTTTTAAATAAAAACTTCAATAATATTTATTATTCTAAATCATCTCTTAACTTTTGCTATCACTACAGAAAACCCTTAATAGGGATTTGATCCCAAGGCATCAGGTCCTGCAGAAGCACCAAGACCGTTTCTATTTCTCAAACCATGTGTGGATGTTGCCAGTCTCTTGGGGTGAAACTGCACATGCTAGAACCTTGGTGAAGTAACAGACGCATACAAGGACCTTTTTTTCTTTGAAAAACAGTTAAGCCAAGGATTTGACAACTACCAACTAAAAATAAATCCTTCATGTCACAAGGTAAAAGTAAATGATCTGTTTTAAGACATTATCAAATGGGAATTCTGAAGGTGAGGAAAAAACATAACTCAGAAATCTCTTTCAGCCCAGTTTTTATTCCCCTGTAAACTGGACCTTCACCCCCTCTTTCCCCTCAAATACTTGCCTTTTAATATTTTTTTAAGTAGGCCAGCTCCAGTAATATGGCCTTTATATGGCAAAGGGAAAACAACATGGGGTGCAGAGTCAGAGAGAGCTGGATTAGAATAACAATTCTGTTATTCACTTTCTGTGTGACCTTGAGCCAGTTAATTTTAGCCTGCTGGGTCATAAATCCTTTATCTGTAAAATGAGGAGGATAGCATCCACTTGCATGATTATTGTAGGGACTAAATGATATAATGTATATGAAGCATCTAGCATTTAGTAGGTGCTTAATAAATGTTATCACTGTCAGCTCAACATTTACAGTTCATCCATTGCCAGTTTCTCCTACCTGCTGGCCGAAGCATGCAGATAATTTCCTACAATTGACATGCTTCAATTATCACCCCCTTCCCATAGCCTCTTCTGAATGACTGACTATCCATCCATCAAGCCTAGGCCAAGCCAGTCTCATTCCATAGAAGCTTTTGCTCTTTAAATCAGAGAACAAAAGGGTAGGTGCTGAGGTTCATTCTTTGGGTATAGCCCAGGGCAGAGGTAGAGCCAGCCAGGCACTGCTCCTTGGCTTCCAGTCAGACTGGTGATCCCAACTCTTTAGGCCAGACTCTTGAACTGTGTCCCAGGAAACACATAGCAATCTCACAGCCACATTTCTGGGACACATATTCTACTGGAATTGTGGTGGCTTTCTCTGGTTCTCAATAATCTCTCAATATTTGTAGTGGTGACTGTGGAATTTCCCCCCAAGGAAACCAGAGTGAAGTCATGTCTCTAATATCTTCAAAGGCACTGAGGCCCCATTGGCCACTGCTTCTGTGGCTAAAACCTGCACACTTGCTTTGTTTAGTTAGTCATCTAATGGGACAGAGCAGAGAGGCCACAGCTCTGAGACTGCGGCTCAATGAGTACTTCCTGAGTGAGGCCAGTAGGCCTCACAGAGATTCCCTTTGAGGGTGAGCAGCAGGTAGAATGGTGCCCACTTGGCTTACTTTATCCTGGTTTCTTAGCAACTTGGCCTTTGAGACTGGGTAGAGCTGAGAGTTCAATATGGCCACCTGGGTACATCATCATTAAGAATGTTATCAAATTGCTACTGAATTACTTCCACAAAGGCTCTCAGTGTGTTTAGCTTACTTACTAACTCATCAATAAGCCATATTTAGAGTTCAATCTTGAAAGTAGCTATTGCCTTTCAGTAACACTGTTCCAAAGGCATCTCAGAGTTGGTTTGGGCATGGGTACATTCTCTTTCTCATCTCCCTCTCCCTTACCCTCTCTCTCGCCTCCTCTCTCCCCATGTCTATGCTTCTTTCTCAGTACTATAGTCAGTGCACTAGTGGGGCCTGGCTAGAAGAGTCCAATAGGAAAGTCTTTTCTCTCATACTGGACCACATTATAATTACACAGACCCTAAAGACAGGCTATCTTAAAGCCCACTCTAAAGCCAAGGCACCTGTGTGGAAACAAGTGATGACACTTTCTCCAGCAGCTTCTCTTCAACAAACAGGAATCAGAAATGTCTACTCGTCAGACTTCTGATTCACTACATTAACTGTGTTTTAATTACTTTCCAATGATTGAAATAGCAAATGAAGAAGACCAGGAGCTTATGTCTGGAAGTCACATTTGGTGGCAAATATATGTGGCTCAAGAAAGAGGGTAAAAGCCAGATCCTCAAAATGATGGCCATTAAAGTGACCAATCATAAGGCCCCTTGCTAGATAAGCATGGTGTAATGGAAAGAACCTCGTGTAGGTGCCGAGGGATGTGGTATCTTGTTTATACATGGCTGCTAACTTGCTCTGCCTCAGTTTCCCCAATGGTAAACTAAGGAGCTAGACTAAATAATTCTGAAAGGGCTTTCTAATCAAATATTTTATAGGTCATAAAAGAGTCTTTTATCTCAAAGGCTGTGGTTCTTAACCTTTATTGTGTCACAGGCCCAAATTGAAATTCACTAGAATGTTATGGACCATCTCCTCAGAAAAGGCACATTGAAAAGGCATACCATTTCAGAGGCTTTATGAAGTTCCTGAATCCATAGATATTGGGTTAAGAACTGTTTCTTTCAGGTGATAAAAGAACTTATCTGCAGAAGGCAGACATGAAGCAACAGTGACAACTGCCTGGCCTCAATCCATCTTAACAATTCTCCCCAGCATTTGACCCCAAAATGGAACTCTTGCAGAACAAACACAGTCTGCCCTTTTTAAAAGAACTGTCTTCAGCTTTTGTTTCTTTCTTGATTGCTTGGAAAGGAAGCTGTCAGGAGAAAACAGGAGGAAGAATAATTCAAACAGACATAGGCTTTGACATGTAAAACATGCTTTGTAGACTTGTCCTAAGCAGCTGTATGCAAAAGCAGGAAGGCCACCTTCCTGAGTCCACTTGGAGGGATTGTGGGGACATCACTCATTCTGTCTGGTCCCATAAGAGCAGACACATTCTTGGCAATATATTACAGAGCCAAAGCTCCAAACTGGCACCATGGTCCGTATCCTCAGTAAGAGACATATTAAGATTCTCGAAAGTTCAGCAAACATTCCTACTCCCCTACTTCCAAGGTAAGCAATAGCCCCAACTCAAGTAACTTCTGGTTCAGGGTAAGACTTCTGAGATCAATCTTTAGCCCCAAATCTTTCAGAGCTAGATGGCCTTTTGAGGAGGCAGGAAGTTCAGAGAAGAGTTGAAAACTGAGCTCCTCTCTTCGACTCAGATCGGTGGATAGCTTGGTTTCTGCAGTCTGGCTTGAGGGAGTTCAGCCATTCACAGTCTTATAGGAGCTCAAGATAGACCTTCTGAGGGAATTAAGACAGAATACAAAGGAGAAATAAACTTGTGTCTAGGACGTGTGTCCCTTATTTTATAGCATTCCAGAGCCTGAAGGTGCAGGGCCAGGAAAGATCTGCTCTTCAGCACACAAGGGTTTGAAGAAGACTCTTCTAGAACCTGCAAAGCATCCCCTGAGGCCAAGGCTTTTAAAACCTGAAAGGGAAAGAAGAGAGTAAGGAATTATCTAGGACTAGTTAAACACTTAACAGCCACTGAGCAATAGGTCCTCTCTTGGTAGGTAGCTAATCTTCTGAGCAATAGCAGCTGGGTAGAAAAAGGCCCTTATAACTCAGATCCCATGAAACTGTCCTAATACGGTGCTAAAATCAGGGCTGGAAACTGTATGCCTTAAGCCTGAACTCTAATTCCCAAAAAGTCTACAGGAGATACAGATGCCTGATACATCTGAGATTACCCACCTTGCTGAATGGCCACTGCCTTTATGGCCCTACAATAACTCCAAACTTCCTTTTACTGGGACTTCACCTTCATGAGAGCTGATAAGAAAAAGCTTATCTACCCATAGACCTCTGAGGACTGGCAGCGATATGAATAAAAGGAAGGCTGAGGAGTACATGGAAAGCTCTGCTCCAAATACCTGGATCTGATTTATGTGTGTATTGGTTCATGTCATGCCAGCAATCTGATTGTCAATCAGAACTCTTAGTAGAGAAAGAAATTTCCATGATCTCCATGGTTCTGGTGATCTTAGTAAGTTACTTATTCCCTCTGAACTTCAGTTCCTTTATTTGTTGAGTAAAAATACATATTAACTTCCCTATTTCTGGCATTTGATATGGACTAAATGATACAATGGACATGAAAATGCTTTGCATTAGACAAATATAAAGAACTAAGGATGAAGGTTCAAGGGGGTAAGACTAAAATTGTGATTTGATCTGAAGGAATGAAGTTCCCCTACAAATACTAAGGTAGACTCTTGGGACCTGCTATAATATCAAATGAGAGGTTACTGATATTCTTATAGACCCAAAGGATGTCGGAGTTAAAAGGTTCCAAACATTTCATCTTACATATTGGGAAACTGAGGCCCAGAGAAGGAAATGTAATTGCTCAAAATGTCACAATTTAGGATTCCTAATGATCTTGATTCAAAGGCAATTTGTAAAACTATACTGTAGTTTGGCTGAGCAAGAAAGAAAGGAAACTTAAAAACACAGAGAGGGCTTCCCTGGTGGCGCAGTGGTTGAGTCCGCCTGCTGATGCAGGAGACACGGGTTCGTGCCCCGGTCCGGGAAGATTCCACATGCCGTGGAGCGGCTGGGCCCGTGAGCCATGGCCGCTGAGCCTGTGCGTCCGGAGCCTGTGCTCCGCAACGGGAGAGGCCACAACAGTGAGAGGCCCACGTACCACAAAAATTAAAAAAACAACAACAACAACAACAAAAAAAAAAAACACAGAGAACCTCAGAATTAAAAGGCAGTAAGTTTAAGGGTCATGTAATTACAGGGTAGTGAACTGAGGCATGGAGGTGAATTCCCACCCTCTGGACCTATGTGGCTCCAGTCCTCAAAAACTCAGATCTCATAAAGAAGGTATATGTGTAACAAGGTTTTGTAATCAGGGATGGATACTACATACCTGAGGCCTCAACTCTCATCTCCAGGAAGTCTGCCTTGAGAACTGTGGGTAAAGGAGGAAAGACATTTCACTAAGACTCTAGAAATCAGAACTGGAAAGGAAAGCAAGTGGATGGGTAACCCTTCCAGAATGGTGGCAATTAGGACATTTGAAAAACGAGGAAGTGATTCCATCCAGATGTTTCAAAACATCTCACTCCATGCTTATAGGTTGGGCTACCTCTCTGCCAGATTTAGAGAGCCCAGTATCCCAGACACAAAGACATCTTTCAGGTGCCAGCACAATCCTTCGAGTGCCATACTATGGGAGGCAAGGGAAGACCAGAGAAATTGGCCCAAGACCAAAGACTACATTCTGTGATTATCTCCAATGGAAAAAGGGCAAAGAGGGAAGGCAAGTGCCTTTTGAAACATGAATCTTTCTTTGCCTTGAAGACCAAACCAGCCTCTTGATGTGCTTAGATCGGTCCTAAAGTAGCCTTGTCTTGGGATGGTTGGAGGCAAGAGACAATCCTGGAGAATCAAGCTCCATATAATTTGGCCAGAAAATCCCAGACAACATCTTGTCCCAGGGCTATATCCTGAGCATTGTTTTCCTCTTCTCTCTTAAGTCTATTTATACCTACTCCCTGAGTGATCTTATCTCCATCCATGATTTCAATCCCCATCAAATACTGAGACCCCCCCCAAAGGTTACTATTCACATTGTAGTATATGTGAATGCTCCTATAAATTTGTACAGTGGCTGTACTTAACAGTTCTACCTCTAAACCTATGTAGATCCAGCCCCAATTACTAGTCTAAGTTGCAGTTACCCACTGGACATCTCTATCTGGATGTCCCACAGAGTCTTCATACACACTGTGTCCAAAATTGAGCAGAGAAACTTTCCCACAAAACCTGTTCCTCCATGATTAATTATTGCTACCATCTATCTAACTGCCCAAGTTAGACTTTTTTCCTCTCTTAATCTTTCTCCAATGCTCCATGTTTGAAAAGTCAGCAAGGTCTTACTGAGTCTACCTCAAATCTGTCCTTTCATTCCATTCCTATTGACAATGCCATACATCAGGACCTCATCAACTCTTGCCAGGGTGATTAGCCTCCTAACTGGTCTCCCTGCCTCCAGGTTTTACTCTCCTAACTATCTTCTTCATTACCAGCAGAATGTGTGTGTGTGTGTGTGCTTTAAAATAACTCAGGCAGCTTAGAATATGCATTGTCATGCTGAAAAGTTTTCCATGACACACCATGGACTACAGAATAAAGACCAAACTGCTTAGTATGTCATATAAGGCCGTTACAATCTGGCCCAAATCCATCTTCTTGGCCTCAACTCTAGCTAAGCTTCCTCTTCTCACCCCCACATTCTAGCCAAAGTGGAACACTATTCACTTTGTGAACCTGCCTTGCATAAGCTATTCTGCCTTACTGAAATGTCTTCCCCTCCCTTCTCTTCTTGATGAGCCACATCTCATTTTCTTTTGAGTTTTAATTTTTTTTAATTGTACTGTAAAAGGGAGATGAATGAGAAGAGAGGTCATTCAAATGTCAGGTTACATAGAGTCAGGTGTACAAACTGGAAGCAAAAAGGGGCAGAGAAAAGGTTAAACAGATCATTTTCATTAGAGATGAGATAGGATTGACTGTGGCTAGTCTAAGAATCTTGACCAGTAGCCAGCATGTAGGTGCACTGATGCAAGTGGTGGTTACAAAATTGGGGCCTAGACAGAAGGGATACTTTCCTTATGTGGATGCTGAGTGGGAGGAACCTGTGGGTACCTTGGAAGGTGGCTTATTACATATTGGAGGACTGGTGTACCCACCTTGGTCTTACCCACAATCCTGTCAAGATGGAATCTGGGGATAAGGAACAGGATTAAATTTAGGTTCCAGAGGCCTGGACATAGGATTGGTCAGGTTGTCCTCCAGCCTGAAGTACCTGCTTTGACCACAGTGCCCTATGTTGCAGTTGGTCCAAGACTTCCCTGAGCACTAAATGACAAAGCCCAGGCAGTTGTTACCAATCTTTCCACACTTTCAACACCAGGTTGGCTATAGTTTCCCTATTAAAAGCCAGGCTGCCTTAAAGATTCTGTTGGACTTTGTTCATGCCTAGTACGTATCCCTCTCAATGCCTTGGTTCCCTGTCCAAAGCTACAGATCAATCCCTCACATTTTCAGGGTATGCTACCCATCTTTCAAGCCCCATCTCAGATATCACTTCCTCTAAAAAGCTTTCCTTTAGATATGCCCAGTTAATTCTAGTTTACTTCATTATATTTCCCTGGTATTTATTTCTCATATGGCTTATCCTAGGGAGGTTGGAAGGACCACGAGGAAGTAGGAAGTAGTCCTGCTCATAGGCAGATACTCTATTAAGAATATAAAGTATTCTCTCTCTTTCTGTTTTTCTTTTCCCCCCTCAAGGCTATCTGATTAAGCCTGCTTTAAAAATGTCCTAGGTGGGGCTTCCCTGGTGGCGCAGTGGTTGAGAATCCGCCTGCCGATACAGGGAACACGGGTTCGTGCCCCAGTCCGGGAAGATCCCACATGCAGCGGAGCGGCTGGGCCCGTGAGCCATGGCCGCTGAGCCTGCGCGTCCGGAGCCTGTGCTCCGCAATGGGAGAGGCCACAACAGTGAGAGGCCCGCATATCACAAAAAAAAAAAAAAAAAAAAATGTCCTAGGTGAAAACTTCATCTTCATTCTATCAGTAAGAGAAATCTGGGGCTTTGACCTCACTTTCATTTGTTATGGTAGAATAAATGGTAAATTATTGTCTAAGGAGAATTTGGCCTAGTCTAGAGTTCCCTGTGGCTGACTGCCAAGCAGAACTAGGGTGACCTGCTGTTCAGAATCATGTCCTGGTGAGTCGGGTCCCACAGTTTTAACTAGGTGATGTCAAACCTATCCCAGCTCCAGTGCTGGTAAAGGCACATTGTTCTGTTTTTAACTGAATACCTGGAAGAGTTACACTCCTGCCACCCATCAGGAAGCACAACTTTGAACTCTTTGAGAAGCAACATTGAATAAACTCACAGAAGAGTGCCTGAAGGCTAAGCAATCATTTCTCCAGGTGTTTTAGTCCAAAGGGTCCCAAATGATAGGCCTTGGAAAGCCTGTACCAGCACTTGAGGAATTATAAAAACAAATTAACTGGAAGAAAGAAATAAAGGAAGGAATTTAAAAAACCCAGACTCCCAGGCCCTACTCCTGGAGATTCTGTTTTAGTGGGTCTAGAGCAGAAGGCAGGATTCTGTGTTCATTTTATTTTCCCTCAAAATTTTCCAGGTGATTTATATGTTCAGCCAGTTCGAAAACAACCACCTAAGTCTAATGTTTACCTCTGAAATGAGGGCTACGCTTATTCTAAGGCTGTTTATGTTAGAATATTGCTTTCTATATATTCCTATCAGCTGCCCTTTTAGAATATAATAGGGTCTAAATAAGTAAACTAACAAAAAAATTAGACCTACATTGAGCATAAAGTTTTTGCAATACCACTTGGCATGTGAGTACTCTATGTGTGTGTGTGAGAGAGAGAGAGAGAGGAGAAAGAGAGAAAGAGGTGGAAAGACAGAGTCAGAGAGGCAGAGACAACAGATACAGAGATAGACAAAGAAAGAGAGACATGGAGGGAGACAGAAAAAGAGTCAAAGAGATAGGGAAACAGACAAAGAAACAGAGATATAAGTAGAAAAACACAAGGAGAGACATAAAGAGACTGAGAATTACAGAGACAGAGAACGAAACAGTGTGAGAGACAAATGGACAAGAGTGACAAAGGCAGAGAGACACACAGTTATAGAAACAAAGACAGAGACACAGGGTAAAAGACAGGGAGACAGAGAGACAGTGTTGGGGGAGAGAAAGGAACAGACAGAGAGAAAGAGACAGAGCTACAGAGAAACAGAAAACTAGAATGTTAAGAGAGCAAATGACATGCTCATGATATATTTATTAAAAAGTGATTTGGTTTCATTTCTGTCACCTACATCTCTTACCTTCCTGTTTTCCGGGAAGCTATTTCAAAGAACCTGGTCCTGGAAGCCACCCTGCAAAGAGAAGCCAACCAAGTCCCATAAGTTGCTCTGGAATATGTGTGGGAACCAATGGCCAATGGAAAGGAAAAGAAAATATGAACCAGATAGGCCACCAATGCCAGGCTCTGCCTTAGCTTGCAAAGGATCTGGGTCTGAGGAAAAACCCAAGTATCAGAATGTGAAATGGTTCAGAGACCATAGGCACCCCCAAGGCTATGGCTGATACCCTTTGCTTCCCCTTGATTCAGAATGGTCTAAGTATGTTGCCCATTCAGACTACTCGGGAGAAATAAGTGAAACAAGTTCTTGGTTTCAGAGTATAATTTTTGGCATTTTGTAAATACACCTTAGCTAACTAGTCCAAATGGTAGAGGCTCTGTTTTTCTTATTTCTTCAATTTTACAATTATGGAAAACAAGAAACACAAGAAAAAGCAACACTAGGAGGCAGGATACTGAGAGGGGTCCCAGGCACTGGCTGAGGAGAGGCCAGCCAGGCTAGTTTTGTGGCCAAGAAAAGCTGGTCCCTGAGAGTTGCTGTGGCCCCACCTTAGCTGTTCTATCCCTGATTCCTTGGCTTACAGGCCAGACTCAGGAAGGCCTGTTGGATATTATTAGCTCTGCTACTACCCTGTAAGAGGCTCTCTGGAGAATCTAAGTCATTTTGGAAGATTTTAAAAATCATACCCTCTCTTAAAAAAAAAAGCCTCAAAGCACACGTAAATTGACCAAATCTGTTCATTAAATTACTTTTAAAAACAGTAGTAGTAAGAAGAAAAAAAATTTCCAGAGGCAAAGAAGCATGAAAGCAGATGGTAGTCTTATCATCCTAGAGAGATCAGGGCGACTAAGAAAAATGGGTCTCCTATCGGGTACTAAGATTTAAACACCTCAGCTTTAGGAAGAATCTCCCAGCTTTAAGTGTTGAGTAGAACACTCTGAACAGAGCTTGTCTGCAACAGTCCCCTACACTATGAAGTGAATGATACCCTACAGTTGTGCATTGTACACCCTTCACAACCATAATGGTGATCCTGAAAGCATTCTTAGTGGTCTAAGGTGGGCTTTAGGTCAAGGTTGAAAAACAACCCTACTTACACAGATGATGGGATTTCCCCTGCATTGCCAGTCACTATATCTGGCTTTGGTTCTGGTTTCTGGGTAGGAGTTGCCCGGCAGGGAGGATCTGGAGGCCTCACTGGGGGTCGGATGATGGTTGGCTTTTCTCCTGGGGGCCGCACTATACTGAAACTGTCAGAGTCTCCTGGAAAAGAGAACAACAAGAACTTGGACAGTGAGCCAAATGGAACACTACTCCTCAGCAGGTACCCAATATTGCAGCTATCTTGGCCACCTCTTTTGGTCCCCATTTCTTTTTGGTAACTAACAACTCTGGATTAAAAAAATATATTCTTCCAGCAGCTGTCCCTTCACAAAGTCTATGTCTGAACTTCAGCTCTGGAGCTTCATATTTGTGTGACCTAGGGTATGTCACATCAATTTGCTCAGTCTCAGTTTTCTCAACCATATAATCAAGACTAATAATATATTATCTTACAGAGACATTAAGAGGATTTACTTAGGTAGTAATATGTTTAGTACTGTGACTGACACATAGCAGCGCTTAGTCAATGTTTGATGATAAATTTGTTACATTCATCGTCACCAAAAATGAGTCTGTTTTCACTTAAGCCTTGACTACTGTGGCAGTCTCGGAACTCACCTTTTTGCCTCTACGTCTCTAGTTTCTAGGTCACTCACTACAAAATAAATACACATAATTTTTAAATAAAATGATTCTGGCAGGAATATGGTGAAACATATGCATGCACACATTGCTGGTGACACTGTACACTTGGCTTATTCTAACTAGATAGCCATCAAGAATTCTGGAACAGAGTCTCATCCACCACAAGGCTGACAGCAGAAGCAAGAAGATCTACAGTCCTGCAGCCTGTGGAACAAAAACCACATTCACAGAAAGATAGACAAGATGAAAAGGCAGAGGGCTATATACCAGATGAACAAACAAGATAAAACCCCAGAAAAACAGCTAAAAGAAGTGGAGATAGGCAACCTTCCAGAAAAAGAATTCAGAATAATGATAGTGAAGATGATCCAGGACCTCCAAAAAAGAATGGAGGAAAAGATAGAGAAGATGCAAGAAATGTTTAACAAAGACCTAGAAGAATTAAAGAACAAAGAAACAGAGATGAACAATACAATAACTGAAATTAAAACTACAATAGAAGGAATCAATACCAGAATAACTGAGACAGAAGAACGGATAAGTGACATGGAAGATAGAATGGAGGGATTCACTGCTGCAGAACAGACTAAAGAAAAAAGAATGAAAAGAAATGAAGACAGCCTATCAGATCTCTGGGACAACATTAAATGCAACAACATTCGCATTATAAGGGTTCCAGAAGCAGAAGAGAGAGAGAAAGGACCAGAGAAAATATTTGAAGAGATTATAGTCGAAAACTTCCCTAACATGGGAAAGGAAATAGCCACCCAAGTCCAGGAAGTACAGCAAGTCCCATACAGGATAAATCCAAGGAGAAACACGCCAAGAAACTGTAATCAAATAGGCAAAAATTAAAGACAAAGAAAAATTACTGAAAGCAGCAAAGGAAAAATGAAAAATAACATACAAGGGAACTCCCATAAGGTTAACAGCAGATTTCTCAGCAGAAACTCTACAAGCCAGAAGGGAGTGGCATGATATACTTAAAGTGATGAAAGGGAAAAACCTACAACCAAGATTGCTCTACCCGGCAAGGATCTCATTCAGATTCAATGGAGAAATCAAAAGCTTTACAGACAAGCAAAAGCTAAGAGAATTCAGCACCACCAAACCAGCTCTACAACAAATGCTAAAGGAATTTCTCTAAGTGGGAAACACAAGGGAAGAAAAGAACCTACAAAAACAAACCCAGGGGGAGCGAGAAGATGGCGGAAGAGTAAGACGTGGGGATCACTCTTCCTCCTCACAGATACATCAGAAATACATCTACACGTGGAACTTCTCCTATAGAACACCCACCGAACGCTGGCAGAAGACCTCAGACCTCAGACCTCAGGCAAGAAACCCCCCCACGTACCTGGGTAGGGCAAAAGAAAAAAGAATAAACAGAGACAAAAGAATAGGGACGGGACCTGCACCAGTGGGAGGGAGCCGAGAGGGAGGAAAGGTTCCCACACACTAGAAGCCCCTTCGCGGGCGGAGACTGCGGGTGGCGGAGGGGGAAGCTTCAGAGCCGCGGAGGAGACCGCAGCCAACAGAGTGCGGAGGGCAAAGCGGAGAGATTCCCGCACGGAGGATCGGTGCCGATCAGCACTCACCAGCCCGAGAGGCTTGTCTGCTCACCCGCCGCGGCGGGCGGGGCTGGGAACTGAGCCTCAGGCGGATCCCAGGGAAAGGTCTGGAGTTGGCAGAGCGAAAACAGCCTGAAGGGGTTAGCGCACCACGGCGGGCCGGGAAGGAGTTCAGGAGAAGTCTGGAGCTGCCGAAGAGGCAAGAGACCTTTTCTTCCCTCTTTACCTCCTGCTGTGCGAGGAGAGGGGTTTAAGCGCGCCCCTTAAAGGAGCTCCAGAAACGGGCGCGGAGCTGCCGAAGAGACAAGAGACTTTTTCTTGCCCCTTCGCTTCCTGGGGCGCGAGGAAAGGGAATTAAGGGCACCACATAAAGGAGCTCCAGAAACGGGCGCGAGCTGCGGCTGTTGGCACGGACAACAGAGACGGGTGTGGGACGCTAGGGTTGCTACTGCCTCCACCAAGAGGCCTGTGTGCGAGCACAGGTCACTCTCCACACCGCCCCTCCCGGGAGCCTGTGCAGCCCGTCACTGCCGGGGTCCCGGGATCCTGGGACAGCTTCCCCGGGAAAACGCGCGGCGTGCCTTGGGCCGGTGCAGCGTCACGCCGGTCTCTGCTGCCGCAGACTCGCCCCACATCCGTGCCCCCCCACCCACCCGCCTGAGTGAGCCAGAGACCATGAATCAGCTGCTCCATTAACTCTGCTCCTTTGACCCCGCCCTCTCTGAGCGAAGGGCAGACGCCCTCGGAAGACCTGTGTGCAGAGGCGGGGCCAGGTCCAGGGCTGAGCCCCAGGAGCTGTGCGAACAAAGAGAGGGGGAGGTCCCTCCCAGCAGCCTCAGAAACAGCGGGTTAAAGCTCCACAGTCAGCTTGAAGTGCCCTGCATCTGTGGAAAACCTGAATAGACAGCGAAATATCCCAGGTTGAGGAAGTGGGCTTTGGGAGCAAGATATACTATTATTTTCCCCTTTTTTCTTTTTGTGAGTGTGTATGTGGGCGCTGCTGTGTGAGATTTTGTCTGTGTAGCTTTGTTTTCACCATTTGTCCTGGGGTTAGACCGACCATTATTTTTTTTGGTTTTTTTTTTTTCTTTAATAGAAATTTTTCTTCTTAATAATTATTTTGTTATTTTAATAACTGTATTTTACCCAACTTTATTTTGTCTTCTCCCCTTTCTTTCTTCCTTTCTTCCCTCCTTTTTTTCCTATTTCCCTCCTTCCTTCCTTCCTCCCTTCCTTCCTTTATTCCCTCCTTCCTTCCTCCCTTCCTTTCTTCCTCCCTCCCTTCCTTCCTTTATTCCCTCCTTCCTTCCTCCCTTCCTTCCTTTATTCCCTCCTTCCTTCCTCCCTTCCTTTCTTCCTCCATCCCTTCCTTTCTTCCTCCCTCCCTTCCTTTCTTTATTTCCTCCTGCCTTCCTCCCTTCCTTTCTTCCTCCCTCCCTTCCTTTCTTTATTCCCTCCTTCCTTCCTCCCATCCTTTCTTCCTCCCTCCCTGCCTTTCTTCCTCCCTCTCTTCCTTTCTTCCTCCCTCCCTTCCTTTCTTTATTCCCTCCTTCCTTCCTCCCTTCCTTTCTTCCTCCCTCCCTTCCTTTCTTTATTCCCTCCTTCCTTCCTCCCTTCCTTTCTTCCTCCCTCCTTTCCTTTTATTCCATCCTTCCTTCCTCCCTTACTTTCTTCCTCCCTCGTTCCTTTCTTTATTCCCTCCTTCCTTCTTCCCTTCCTTTCTTCCTTCCTTCCCTCCCTTCCTCCTTACTTCCTTCCTTTCTTGACTTTCTACTTTTTTCTCCCT
This sequence comes from Kogia breviceps, assembly GCF_026419965.1. Lineage (NCBI taxonomy): Eukaryota > Metazoa > Chordata > Mammalia > Artiodactyla > Physeteridae > Kogia > Kogia breviceps. The sequence goes on along the minus strand of NC_081330.1, from coordinate 75,620,829 downwards.
TTTGTTTTGAGCCGTGTGGATTAAAGGCTCTTGGCACTCCAGCCAGGTGTCAAAGCTGTGTCTCTGAGGTGGGAGAACTAACCTCAGGACACTGGTCCACAAGAGACCTCTCAGCTCCACGTAATATCAACCGGCGAAAATCTCCCAGAGATCCTCCATCTCAACACCAAGACCCAGATTCACTCAAGGACCAGCAACGAACAGTGCTGGACACCCTATACCCAACAAAGAGCGAGACAGGTCTACAGCCCCATCCATTAGCAGAGAGGCTGCCTAGAATCACAGTAAGGCTACCGACACCCCCATACACGCCCCCAGACGTGGACCTACCCAACAGGGAGAAGGGATACAGCCTCATCCACCAGAACAGGGGGACTGGTCCCCCCAACCAGGAAACCTGCTCAACCCACTGAACCAACCTCAGCCACTGGGGACAGCCACCAAAAATAGATAGAAATACGAACCTGCAGCCTGCAAAATGGAGACCCCAAACACAGTAAGATAAGCAAAATGAGAAGACAGAAAAACACACAGCAGATGAAGGAACAAGATAAAAACACACCAGACCTAACAGATGAAGAGGTAATCGCCAATCTACCTGAAAGAGAATTTAGAATAATCATGGTGAAGATGATGCAAAATCTTGGAAATAGAATAGACAAATTGCAAGAAACAGTTAACAAGTACCTAGAAGAAATAAAGAGGAAGCAAGTAACGATGAGCAACACAATAAATGAAATGAAAAATACTCTAGACGGGATCAGTAGCAGAATAACTGAGGCAGAAGGACGGATAAGTGACCTGGAAGATAAAATAGTGGAAATAACTACTGCAGAGCAGAAGAAAGAAAAAAAGGATGAAAAGAACTGAGGACAGTCTCAGAGACCTCTGGGACAACATTAAACACACCAACATTCGAATCATAGGGGTCCCAGAAGAAGAAGAGAAAAAGAAAGGGACTGAGAAAATATTTGAAGAGATTATAGTGGAAAACTTCCCTAATATAGGAAAGGAAATAGTCAACCAAGTCCAGGAAGCACAGAGAGTCCCATACAGGATAAAGCCAAGGACAAACACGCCGAGACACATAATAATCAAACTGTCAAAAATTAAATACAAAGAAAACATATTAAAAGCAGCAAGGGAAAAAAAAAATAACACACAAGGGAATCCCCATAAGGCTAATATCTGATCTTTTAGCAGAAACTCTACAAGCCAGAAGGGAGTGGCAGGACATATTTAAAGTGATGAAGGAAAAAAAACCTACAACCAAGATTACTCTACCCAGCAAGGATCTCATTCAGATTTGATGGAGAAATTAAAACCTTTAAAGACAAGCAAAAGCTGAGAGAGTTCAGCACCACCAAACCAGCTTTACAACAAATGCTAAAGGAACTTCTCTAAGCAAGAAACATAACAGAAGGAAAAGACCTACAAGAACAACCTGAAACAATTAAGTAAATGGTAATAGGAACGCACTTATCAATAATTACCTTAAATGTAAATGGATTAAATGCTCCCACCAAAAGACACAGACTGGCTGAATGGATACAAAAACAGGACCCATATATATGCTGTCTACAAGAGACCCACTTCAGACCTAGGGCCACTTACAGGCTGAAAGTGAGGGGATGGAAAAAGATATTCCATGCAAATGGAAATCAGAAGAAAGCTGGAGTAGCAATTCTCATATCAGACAAAATAGACTTTAAAATAAAAACTATTACAAGAGACAAAGAAGGACACTATATAATGATCAAGGGATTGATCCATGAAGAAGATATAAGAATTGTAAATATTTATGCACCCAACATAGGCGCACCTCAAAACATAAGGCAAATACTAACAGCCATAAAAGGGGAAATAGACAGTAACACAATCATAGTAGGGGACTTTAACACCCCACTGTCACCAATGGACAGATCATCCAAAATGAAAATAAATAAGGAAACACAAGCTTTAAATGATACATTATACAAGATGGATGTACGTGATATTTATAGGACATTCCATCCAAAAACAACAGAATACACATTTTTCTCAAGTGCCCATGGAACATTCTCCAGGATAGATCATATCTTGGGTCACAAATCTAGCCTTGGCAAATTTAAGAAAATTGAAATTGTATCAAGTATCTTTTCTGACCACAATGCTATGAGACTAGATATCAATTACAGGAAAAGATCTGTAAAAAATACAAGCACATGGAGGCTAAACAATACACTACTTAATAACGAAGTGATCACTGAAGAAATCAAAGAGGAAATCAAAAAGTACTTAGAAACAAATGACAATGGAGACACGACGACCCAAAACCTATGGGATACAGCAAAAGCAGTTCTAAGAGGGAAGTTTATAGCAATACAATCATACCTTAAGAAACAGGAAGCATCTCGAATAAACAACTTAACTTTGCACCTAAAGCAATTAGAGAAGGAAGAACAAAAAAACCCCAAATTTAGCAGAAGGAAAGAAATCATAAAGATCAGATCAGAAATAAATGAAAAAGAAATGAAGGAAACAATAGGAAAGATCAATAAAAGTAAAAGCTGGTTCTTCGAGAAGATAAATAAAATTGATAAACCATTAGCCAGACTCATCAAGAAAAAAAGGGAGAAGACTCAAATCAATAGAATTAGAAATGAAAAAGGAGATGTAACAACTGACTCTGCAGAAATACAAAAGATTATTAGAGATTACTACAAGCAACTCTATGCCAATAAAATGGACAACCTGGAAGAAATGGACAAATTCTTAGAAATGCACAACCTGCCAAGACTGAACCAGGAAGAAATAGAAAACATGAACAGACCAATCACAAGCACTGAAATTGAAACTGTGATTAAAAATCTTCCAACAAACAAAAGCCCAGGACCAGATGGCTTCACAGGCAAATTCTATCAAACATTTAGAGAAGAGGTAACACCTATCCTTCTCAAACTCTTCCAAAAGATAGCAGAGGTAGGAACACTCCCAAACTCAATTCTACGAGGCCACCATCACCCTGATACCAAAACCAGACAAAGACGTCACAAAGAAACAAAACTATAGGCCAATATCACTGATGAACATAGATGCAAAAATCCTCAACAAAATACTAGCAAACAGAATCCAACAGCACATTAAAAGGATCATACACCATGATCAAGTGGGGTTTATTCCAGGAATGCAAGGATTCTTCAATATATGCAAATCAATCAACGTGATACACCATATCAACAAACTGAAGGAGCAAAACCATATGATCATCTCAATAGATGCAGAGAAAGCTTTTGACAAAATTCAACACCCATTTATGATAAAAACCCTGCAGAAAGTAGGCATAGAGGGAACTTTCCTCAATATAATAAAGGCAATATATGACAAACCCACAGCCAGCATTGTTCTCAATGGTGAAAAACTGAAACCATTTCCACTAAGATCAGGAACAAGACATGGTTGCCCACTCTCACCACTCTTATTCAACCTAGTTTTGGAAGTTCTAGCCACAGCAATCAGAGAAAATAAAGAAATAAAAGGAATCCAAATAGGAAAAGAAGAAGTAAAGCTGTCACTGTTTGCAGATGACATGATACTATACATAGAGAATACTAAGGATGCTACCAGAAAACTACTAGAACTAATCAATGAATTTGGTAAAGTAGCAGGATACAAAGTTAATGCACAGAAATCTCTGGCATTCTTATACACTAATGATGAAAAATCTGAGAATGAAATTAAGAAAACACTCCCATTTACCATTGCAACACAAAGAATAAAATATCTAGGAATAAACCTACCTAAGGAGACAAAGGACTTGTATGCAGAAAACTATAAGACACTGATGAAAGAAATTAAAGATGATACAAATAGGTGGAGAAATATACCATGTTCTTAGATTGGAAGAATCAACATAGTGAAAATGACTGTATTACACAAAGCAATATACAGATTCAATGCAATCCCTATCAAATTACCACTGGCATTTTTTACAGAAGTAGAAAAAAGAATTTCACAATTTGTATGAAAACACAAAAGACCCCGAATAGCCAAAGCAATCTTGAGAACGAAAAATGGAGCTGGAGGAATCAGGCTCCCTGACTTCAGACTATACTACAAGGCCACAGTAATCAAGACAGTATGGTACTGGAACAAAAACAGAAATATAGATCAATGGAACGGGATAGAAAGCCCAGAGATAAACCCACACACATATGGTCACCTTATCTTTGATAAAGGAGGCAAGAATATACATTGGTGAAAAGACAGCCTCTTCAGTAAGTGGTGCTGTGAAAACTGGACAGCTACCTGTAGAAGTATGAAATTAGAACACTCCCTAACACCATACACAAAAATAAACTCAAAATGGGTTAAAGACCTAAATGTAAGGCCAGACACTATCAAACTCTTAGAGGAAAACATAGGCAGAACACTCTATGACATCAATCACCGCAAGATCCTTTTTGACCCATCTCCTAGAGAAATGGAAATAAAAACAAAAATAAATAAATGGGATACAATGAAACTTAAAAGCTTTTGCACAGCAAAGGATACCCTAAACAAGACCAAAAGACAACCCTCAGAATGGGAGAAAATATTTGCAAATGAAGCAACTGACAAAGGATTAATATCCAAAATTTATAAGCAACTCATGCAGCTCAATAACAAAAAAACAAAGAGCCCAATCCAAAAATGGGCAGAAGAATTAAATAGACATTTCTCCAAAGAAGATATACAGATAGCCAACAAACACATGAAAGAATGCTCAACATCATTAATCATTAGAGAAATGCAAATCAAAACTACAATGAGATATCATCTCACACCGGCCAGATTGGCCATCATCAAAAACTCTAGAAACAATAAATGCTGGACAGGGTGTGGAGAAAAGGGAACCCTCTTGCATTGCTGGTGGGAATGTAAAATGTTACAGCCACTATGGAGAACAGTATTGAGGTTCCTTAAAAAACTACAAATAGAACTACCATATGACCCAGCAATCCCACTACTGGGCATATACCCTGAGAAAACCATAATCCAAAAAGAGTCATGTACCAAAATGTTTATTGCAGCTCTATTTACGATAGCCAGGACATGGAAGCAACCTAAGTGTCCATCAACAGATGAATGGATAAGGAAGATGTGGCACATATATACAATGGAATATTACTCAGCCATAAAAAGAAATGAAACTGAGTTATTTGTAATGAGGTGGATAGACCTGGAATCTGTCATACAGAGTGAAGTAAGTCAGAAGCATAAAAACAAATACCGTATGCTAACACATATATATGGAATCTAAAAAAAAAAATGTCATGAAGAGATTAGTGGTAGGATGAGAATAAAACACAGACCTACTAGAGCATGGACTTGAGGATATGGGGAGGGGGAAGGGTAAGCTGTGACGATGTGAGAGAGTGGCAGGGACATATACACACTACCAAATGTAAATTAGATAGCTAGTGGGAAGCTACAGCATAGCACAGGGAGTTCACCTCTGTACTTCGTGACCACCTAGAGGAGTGGGATAGGGAGGGTGGGAGGGAGGGTGATAAAAGAGGGAAGAGTTATGGGAATATATGTATATGTATAACTGATTCACTTTTTTGTAAAAGAGAAACTAACACACTATTGTAAAACAGTTATACTCAAATAAAGATGTTAAAAATAAATTAACTGAGTAAAAATGTAAAAAAAAAGACAGAAAATCAAAAAATAAAAAAACCCAAAACAATTAAGAAAATTTTCATAGGAACATACATATTGATAATTACCTTCAAGGTGAATGGATTAAATGCTCCAACCAGAGAAATAGACTGGCTAAATGGAGAGCACAACAAGACCCATATATATGCTGTCTATAAGAGACCCACTTCAGACCTAGGGACACATACAGGCTGAAAGTGAGGGGATGGAAAAAGATATTCCATGTAAATGGAAATCAAAAGAAAGCTGGAGTAGCTATACTCATATCAGATAAAATAGACTTTAAAATAAAGAATGTTACAAGAGACAAGGAAGGACACTATGTAATGATCAAGGAATTAATCCAAGAAGAAGATATAACAATTATACATATATATACACCCAACATAGGAGCACCTCAATACATAAGGCAGCGGCTAACAGCTGTAAAAGAGGAAATCGACAGTAATGCAATAATAGTGGGGACTTTAACACCTCAGTTACACCAATGGACATATCATCCAAAAGGAAAATAAATAAGGAAACAGAAGCTTTGCATGACACAACAGAGCAGACAGATTTAATGGATATCTATAGGACATTCCATCCAAAAACAGCAGATTACACTTTCTTCTCAAATTCGCCCGGAACATTCTCCAGGATAGATCACATTTTGGGTCACAAATCAAGCCTCAGTAAAATTAAGAAAATTGAAATCATATCAAGTATCTTTTCTGAACCACAATGCTATGAGATTAGAAATGAATTACAGGGGGCTTCCCTGGTGGCGCAGTGGTTGAGAATCCGCCTGCCGATGCAGGGGACATGGGTTCGTGCCCCGGTCCGGGAAGATCCCACATGCCACGGAGCAGCTGGGCCCGTGAGCCATGGCCGCTGAGCCTGCGCGTCCGGAGGCTGTGCTCCTCAATGGGAGAGGCCACAACAGTGAGGCCCGCATACCACAAAAGAAAAAAAAAAAAAAAAAGAAATGAATTACAGGGAAAAAACGTAAAAAACACAAACACATGGAGGCTAAACAATACGTTACTAAATAACCAAGAAATCACTGAATAAATCAAAGGGGAGATAAAAAAAATACTTAGAGACAAATGACAATGAAAACACAATGATACAAAACCGATGAGATGCAGCAAAAGCAGTTCTAAGAGGGAAGTTTATAGCTATACAAGCCTACCTCAAGAAACAAGAAAAAATCTCAAGTAAACAATCTAACGTTACACCTAAAGCACCTAGAGACAGAAGAACAAGCAAAAACCAAAGTTAGCAGAAGGAAAGAAATTAAGATCAGAGCAGAAATAAATGAAATAGAAAAAAAGAAAACAATAGCAAAGATCAATAAAACTAAAAGCTGGTTCTTTGAGAAGATAAACAAAATTGATAAACCATTAGCCAGACTCATGATGAAAAAGAGGGAGAGGACTCAAAATCAATAAAATTAGAAATGAAAAAGGAGAAGCTAGAATGGACACCATAGAAATACAAAGCATCATAAGAGAGACTACTACAAGCAACTGTATGCCAATAAAATGGAGAACCTGGAAGAAATGGACAAATTCTTAGAAAGGTATAACCTTCCAAGTCTAAACCAGAATAAGTAGAAACTATGAACAGATAAACCACAAGTAATGAAATTGAAACTGTGATTAAAAATCTTCCAACAAACAAAAGTTAAGGACCAGATGGCTTCACAGGTAAATTCGTTGAAACATTAGGAGAAGAGATAACACCCATCCTTCTCAGACTCTTCCAAAAAATTGAAAAGGAAGGAACACTCCCAAACTAATTCTATTATGCCACCATCACCCTGATACCAAAACTCGACAAAGATACAACAAATAAAGAAAATTACAGACCAATATCACTAATATAGATGCAAAAATCCTCAACAAAATCTAGCAAACAGAATGCAACAACACATTAAAAGGATCATACACCATGATCAAGTGGGATTTATCCCAGGGATGCAAGGATTCTTCAATATACGCAAATCAAACAATGTGATACACCATATTAACAAATTGAAGAATAAAAACCATATGATCACCCCAATAGATGCATAAAAAGCTCTTGACAAAATTCAACACCCATTTATGATAAAAACCACTGCAGGAAGTGGACATAGAGGGAACCTACCTCAACATAATAAAGGCCATATATGACAAACCCACAGCAAACATCATTCTCCATGGTGAAAAACTGAAAGGATTTCCTCTAAGATCAGGAAAGAGTCAAGGATGTCCACTCTCACCACTATTATTCAACATAGTTTTGGAAGTCGTAGCCATGGCAATCAGAGAAGAAAAAAAAATAAAAGGAATACAAATTGGAAAAGAAGAAGTAAAACTGTCACTGTTTTCAGATGACATGATACTATACATAGAGAATCCGAAAGATGCCACCAGAAAATTACTAGAGCTAATCAATGAATTTGGTAAAGTTGCAGGATACAAAATTAATGCACAGAAATCTCTTGCATTCCTATACACTAATGATGAAATATCTGAAAGAGAAATTATGGAAACACTCCCATTTACCATTGCAACAAAAAGAATAAAATACGTAGGAATAAACCTACCTAGGAAGACAAAAGACCTGTATGCAGAAAACTATAAGACACTGGTGAAAGAAATTAAAGATGATACCAACAGATGGAGAGATATACCATGTTCTTGGACTGGAAGAAACAATATTGTGAAAATGACTATACTGCCCAAAGCAGTCTAGAAATTCATTGCATTCCCTATCAACTTACCAATGGCATTTATTATGGAACTAGAACAAATCATCTTAAAATTTCTATGGAGACACAAAAGACCCTGAATAGCCAAAGCAGTCTTGAGGGAAATAAATGGAGCTGGAGGAATCAGACTCCCTGACTTCAGACTATACTACAAAGCTACAATAATCAAGACAATATGGTACTTGCACAAAAACACAAACATAGATCTATGGAACAAGATAGAAAGCCTAAAGATAAATCCACACACCTATGGTCAACTAATCTATGACAAAGGAGGCAAAGATACACAATGGAGAAAAGACAGTCTCTTCAGTAAATGGTGCTGGAAAAACTGGACAGCTACATGTAAAAGAATGAAATTAGAATACTCCCTAATACCATACACAAAAATAAACTCAAAATGGATTCAAGACCGAAATGTAAGACCAGACACTATAAAAGTCTTAGAGGAAAACACAGGAAGAACATTCCCTGACATAAATCAGAGCAAGATCTTTTTTGATCCACCTCCTAGAGTAATGGAAATAAAAACAAAAATAAACAAATGGGACCTAATGAAACTTAAAAGCTTTTGCACAGCAAAGGAAACCATAAACAAGAAGAAAAGGCAACCCTCAGAATGGGAGAAAATATTTGCAAACGAATCAACAAAGAATTAATCTCCAAAATATATAAACAGCTCATGCAGCTCAATATTAAAGAAACAAACAACCCAATCCAAAAATGGGGTGAAGACTAAATAGACATTTCTCCAAAGAAGACATACAGATGGCCAAGAAGCTGCTCAACATCACTAATTATTAGAGAAATGCAAGTCAAAACTACAATGAGGTATCACCTCACACCAGTTAGAATGGGCATCATCAGAAAATCTACAAACAACAAATGCTGGAGGGGGTGTGGAGAAAAGGGAACCCTCATGCACTGTTGGTGGGAATGTAAATTGATACAGCCACTATGGAGAAGAGTATGGAGGGTCCTTAAAAAACTAAAAATAGATTTACCATATGATCAAACAATCCCACTACTGGACATATACCCAGAGAAAACCATAATTCAAAAAGACACATGCACCCAATGTTCATTGCATCACTATTTACAATAGCCAGGTCATGGAAGCAACCTAAATGCCCATCGACAGATGAATGGATAAAGAAGATGTGGTACATATATACAGTGGAATATTACTCAACCGTAAGAAGGAACAAAATTGAGTCATTTGTTGAGACGTGGATGGATCTAGAGAGTGTCATACAGAGTGAAGTATGTCAGAAAGAGAAAAACAAATATCGTATAATAACGCATGTATGTGGAACCTAGAAAAATGGTACAGATGAGCCGATCTGCAGGGCAGAAGTTGAGACAAAGATGTAGAGAACAGACGTATGGACACCAAGGCAGGAAAACTGTGGTGGGGTGGGGGGGGGGGTGTCCTGAATTGGGCGATTGGGATTGACATGTATACACTGATGTGCATAAAATTGATGACTAAGAAGAACCTGCAGTATAAAAAAACAACAAAAACAAAACAAAACACAAAAAGAATTCTGGAACAATGTGAATGAAATGCAAAATAATATATATGAGACAGTTCATGATCACTGATCCAGTTGGTCCACTTTGGGGAACAGGCCCAAAGAAATTAACCCAAAAGAAAAAAAATAGGGAAAACAAGTAGCACAATAACATGCTTCTTAACAGCAAAAATTCAGACCCTACCACAAATGCTGATAAGCAAACAATTGAATGTTACAACCATTAAACCAATACATATTATGCATGAAAGTAGAAGGATTTAGGCTAGGTCAAAAATGTATTCATATAAAATAAAATAAAGTGAAAAAAAGTCCACAAAAAATGTTCATGGCCTGATGAACACCATCTGGAAGTAGACACGTTTGCAACTATGCAAGGGTGTTAGTAGATCTTGATATTCATTCAATTTTTTTCAGTAATCCTTGATATTCATTGCTTTCTTCTACAAAACTTTTTAAGGTAAATGTAAAAAATATTAACTTAATCCATATAAAACTGTTGTAAGATTTACCTTAAGTATTTACATGCTGTATTTCTTCTCCTTAAAGATTTTCTCCTTAGGTAGTTATATTCCTAGATATTTTATTCTTTTTGTTGCAATGGTAAATGGGAGTGTTTTCTTAATTTCCCTCTCCGATTTTTCATCATTAGTGTATAGGAATGCCAGAGATTTCTGTGAATTAATTTTGTATCCTGCTACTTTACCAAATTCATTGATTAGTTCTAGTAGTTTTCTGGTAGCATCCTTAGTATTCTCTATGTATAGTATCATGCCATCTGCAAACAGTGACAGCTTTACTTCTTCTTTTCCTATTTGGATTCCTTTTATTTCTTTATTTTCTCTGATTGCTGTGGCTAGAACTTCCAAAACTAGGTTGAATAAGAGTGGTGAGAGTGGGCAACCTTGTCTTGTTCCTGATCTTAGTGGAAATTGTTTCAGTTTTTCACCATTGAGAACAATGCTGGCTGTGGGTTTGTCATATATGGCCTTTATTATATTGAGGAAAGTACCCTCTATGCCTACTTTCTGCAGGGTTTTTATCATAAATGGGTGTTGAATTTTGTCAAAAGCTTTCTCTGCATCTTGTATGCAGAAAACTATAAGACACTGATGAAAGAAATTAAAGATGATACAAATAGGTGGAGAAATATACCATGTTCTTGGATTGGAAGAATCAACATTGTGAAAATGACTCTATTACCCAAAGCAATCTACAGATTCAATGCAATCCCTCTCAAATTACCACTGGCATTTTTTACAGAACTAGAACAAAAAATTTCACAATTTGTATGGAAACACAAAATACCCCGAATAGCCAAAGCAATCTTGAGAATGAAAAATGGAGCTGGAGGAATCAGGCTCCCTGACTTCAGACTATACTACAAGGCCACAGTAATCAAGACAGTATGGTACTGGCACAAAAACAGAAATATAGATAAATGGAACAGGATCGAAAGCCCAGAGATAAACCCACACACATATGGTCACCTTATCTTTGATAAAGGAGGGAAGGATATACAGTGGAGAAAAGACAGCCTCTTCAATAAGTGGGGCTGGGAAAACTGGACAGCTACCTGTAGAAGTATGAAATTAGAATACTCCCTAACACCACACACAAAAATAAACTCAAAATGGGTTAAAGACCTAAATGTAAGGCCAGACACTATCAAACTCTTAGAGGAAAACATAGGCAGAGCACTCTATGACATAAAACACAGCAAGATCCTTTTTGACCCATCTCCTAGAGAACTGGAAATAAAAACAAAAATAAACAAATGGGATCTAATGGAACTTAAAAGCTTTTGCACAGCAAAGGATACCATAAACAAGACCCAAAGACAACCCTCAGAATGGGAGAAAATATTTGCAAATGAAGCAACTGACAAAGGATTAATATCCAAAATTTATAAGCAACTCAGGCAGCTCAATAACAAAAAAACAAACAACCCAATCCAAAAATGGGCAGAAGAACTAAATAGACATTTCTCCAAAGAAGATATACAGATAGCAAACAAATACATGAAAGAATGCCCCACATCATTAATCATGAGAGAAATGCAAATCAAAACTACAATGAGATATCATCTCACACCGGTCAGATTGGCCATCATCAAAAACTCTAGAAACAATAAATGCTGGAGAGGGTGTGGAGAAAAGGGAACTCTCTTGCACTGCTGCTGGGAATGTAAATTGATACAGCCACTATGGAGAACAGTATGGAGGTTCCTTAAAAAACTACAAATAGAACTACCATACGACCCAGCAATCCCACTACTAGGCATATACTCTGAGAAAACCATAATTCAAAAACAGTCATGTACCAAAATATTTATTGCAGCTCTATTTACGATAGCCAGGACATGGAAGCAACCTAAGTGTCCATCAACAGATAAATGGATAAAGAAGATGTGGCACATATATACAATGGAATATTACTCAGCCATAAAAAGAAATGAAACTGAGTTATTTATAATGAGGTGGATAGACCTGGATTCTGTCATACAGAATGAAGTAAGTCAGAAGGAGAAAAACAAATACCGTATGCTAACACATATATATGGAATCTAAGGGAAAAAAATGTCATGAAGAGATTAGTGGTAGGACGGGAATAAAACACAGACCTACTAGAGCATGGAGTTGAGGATATGGGGAGGGGGAAGGGTAAGCTGTGACGATGTGAGAGAGTGGCAGGGACATATACACACTACCAAAAGTAAATTAGATAGCTAGTGGGAAGCTGCCGCATAGCACAGGGAGTTCACCTCTGTGCTTTGTGACCACCTAGTGGGGTGGGATAGGGAGGGTGGAAGGGAGGGTGACGCAAGAGGGAAGAGATATGCGAACATGTGTATATGTATACCTGATTCACTTTGTTGTAAAGGAGAGACTAACATACTATTGTAAAACAGTTATACTCAATTAAAGATGTTTAAAAATTTTTTTAAAAAGATTTTCTCAGTGGCTATAAAATGTACAGGATAAGTTCAAACTCCTTTATGCAAATTCAAGGCCCTCTGTGAGCTGGTCCCAAATTATTAAACCAGGTACTAGTGCTAGACTTTAAATACCACCTCTACTTTTGTTAAACTGGTCTCCTCACTGGCCCTATCAAACCAGCAACCCCTTGAGTCTTCTAGATGAGACAGTGTGGTACAGTGTGGAAAATAAGAGTCTGGAATTGGGCAGACCCTGCTTTCAGGCCTTGTTCTGCTACTTCCAAACTGTGGGACACTGTGCAGTTATTTCAACTCTTTGACTATCACGGTATTCATCTGGGAAATGGATATAATAACACTTCCTCACACGGTGGTTGTAAGGACTAAATTAGATGGCTGTTAGAGAATACCTAGCATGTAGCAGGGATAAGTGTTAGACTCTGTCCTGCTTCTTGCCCGATATATGTCCCTGTTCTCATGTCTTATCTGTATTGTAACTACCCCTAAACAGTCAGCTCAAATCTCAATCCTCTGAACACTTGAGCTGGCATTGGTAATTTCCATCCATGTAAACACACATGAAGTACTTATATATTGCTCCATGGGGTTTTTTAATTCCTCCAGCTAGTCATTCTGCTGAGGGAGACAGATAAGAAAAAAGATAATGATAATACAGTGTGATTGGTGTTCTAATGGAGGTATCAACCAAGTACTATTCATTTACACATATAGAAATTCTGGCTCCCAATCTAGGTTGTATCTTACATTTCTGGACATGCCATTCCCCTCAGCACCAGGTCGGGTACACAGAATTGCAGCTAAAGAGTGACCAAAATAATAATAATAATCCAATTTTTCTAACACATTATAATATTCAAAGCACTCTCCCAATTAACTATTTGATGTTCACAATAAGCTTGGCAGGAAAGAATAGCAGATGGGTCTTATCTTTCTCATTTTATAGAGAAGGAAACTAAGGTTCGGAATCGTGAACTCACTCACCCGCAATTATATAGTTAGGTAAGTGGTAGAGTGTGGACTAAAACTCATATCTCCTGTTTCTGCATCCACTGTTCTTCCCAGTGTCTGCTGTTTTTTTCTTATTAGTAGTAATATAAAAAGTTATAAATGACAATAATAATGGTAATAAAATAACTGGTAAAAATCTTTAGCTACCTTTTTTATTGAACACCTGCTCTGTTCCAGGTACTATGATAATATACTCAATACTTTATGCATATATTCTCATTTAACATTGGCCCTAACCCTGAAAGACAAGAAGTATTATGCCTGTTCTACAGTTGAGGAAACAGAGACACAGAGATGAGAAGTATAACCCCATAGTTAATTGGCAATAGATTCAGGGCCATCTTCTTTCCAAAGCCCAAGTAGTCAGAAGTACCAGTGGTTTTCAACCTTGGCTATACATTGGGAATATTGAAATTATACAGTACTGGGGACCCATTCCCAGAGAGCCTAGTTTAATTGACTGGGGTAGCACCTTGGTATGGGTATTTTTAAAAGCTCCCCAGGTGATGCTACATATAGCCAGAGTTGAGAACCACTAGGCCACATGATGCTGCTTGCTCACTGCAGATCAGATGATAACAGCTGACAATGCTGTTCCATTTCTACTGGTCACTGGAGGAGGTATTGGATAGGAAGCATATGCTACAGTCAGAGCCAGAAAACATTTCTACCTGAAGCTGTGTCCACGCTAAGGCTACTGTTTCCTTTGGTGAGAGAACCAGATGACGCCCCCTGAAATATGAAACCCATTCATTTCCCAGTTGCAGCCACATCCAAATAGACATCAACCCAAGGCCTTGGAAAACAAATGTCATCAGCCTTGCATCCTCCTAGGCTCTTTATTGGGTGTTGCAAATTGATGATTCATTATAAGTCAAACTTTGAAGTAGTAGCAAAGGGCTTTCTTGTTTGAAAGACCCCAATGTTGTTCTCTCCTGCCTCTAATTTGCGACAGTATAGCCACAATGTCAAACTGAGGAGGCAGGGATGGAAGAGTAATAACTGGGAGTCAAAAGACCTAGCTAGATTCCAGTCTTAATACTAAAACTAACTTGCTGTGTGACCTTGAGCAGATCATTTCCCTACCTGTACAATGTGAACTTGGACTGTTTTCCAGATCAGTAGGTCCATGATATAAGTCTATAGGTCTATATCTCTCCCCACTGACTTTTACATGCTACGGTGGAATATTCTAGAAGCCAGTTCTGATCATGTACCTAACCAGCTTGAAAAATATCTCCAGATAGATAGATAGATAGACAGATAGATAGACAGATAATAGTTAGATTTAGATTTCACAGCTCCCTGTTGCCTGCAGAACAAACTCAAACATTTTTTTAACCTGGAATTCACTACCTTCTTCTACCTGGCTTCAACTGATGTTTCTGGTCTAACTTTCCACCCTTCCTCTTTACATATCCCATAGTCCACAGAAACAGTATTATTTCTTGTTCCACTTACACATCCTACAATTAATCATCTCTTTCCTAGATGCCCTTTACCCCTTCTAATATGCCCAAATTTGCATCATCTGTTAAGATTCAGCTTAAGTGCCACATCTCTTAGAAGCCTAATATGCTCCAAGTTCCTTTCTCTTACTCTTACTGCACCAACCACCTTGTACTTTGAATCAGGGCTCTTTGTTTTGGTGGTTCTATCTCCCATATTGGAATGGAGCAACCTGAGAGCTAGATCTAAGTGGGATTCCTCTCTGTATTCACCAGGGGCCCAAGTAAATTGCTTTGCATGTAACTGGTATTCAATAAATACTCACTGAGAAAATAAAAACATAGTTTAGTCCATTAGAAGGACAACGGGAAAAGCTTTCCCTTTTGAAGTCCCCATTTGTGCCATCTGTGACAAACACAAACATGATATACCCAAATTTCAAGGCTATTCTAAAATCTAAATTGAAAGGTGTTCAATAGACTGTTTCTTGAGGGCTTTTGTGCCCGGCCTTATGTTCTCACAACAGATGCAGACAAATGATTTGACACTGACTTTGCCATCCAGGGTCTTAAAACTGAGTTGGATAATGAAGTCATACTCATGGGAAATAAGCATGAATACAGTAACTCAGCATCCACAAGTAAAGGGTCAAACTTGGGTGCCAAAAGAAGTGAGGTAAGGGGGAGTTCCCTGGGGCAGGATTGTCAAAAGGCTTCATGGAGGCAATAGGACTTTAGCTGGACTTTGAGGGATGGCTAAGAATCCTTCCTTGCCCCTTCCCCTTGTCAATAGTCCTCCTATTTCTGAGTGTTTGGCATGGTCAGAGATAGGTTGAGGGTGGAAAGAGTAGTTCTGAGCTCGTTTATGACACCTACATTTGAAGCTTGAGGCTTCTCATAGGCTCTAGAATATAGAAGAGTAAATATCTACCATTTTCCATGCCTGCCATTTCCTGAGAGGTTGATACCCAACCAGTACCACTATCATTTTTTGAACTTCTATTATATTACAAGATGTTTTGTATACCTAATCTTACTTAATCCCCACAAAAAACTTACCTGCAATATAGGCACTGTCCCCACTTACAGTTGAGAAAACTGGCTCAGAGAAGTGAAGTTTACCTAACTAAGATTGTGTAGTTAGTAATTAGCCTCCTGTAAAAGCAAAACAACTGCTACCTTTTACTTAGTACTCATTAAGTGCAAAGTACATTGGCATCTCATTTCATCATTATAGCAATCCTATAGGCACAAATATCTTCATTTTACAAATTAGAAAACTAAGGCTCAGAGAGGTTGTGACTTGCCCAAGGTCCCACAACTAGAATGAGGTAGAGCCAGGATTCAAACTCACATCTCAGTGACTCTGGAGCCTAAGTCATATCTGAGACTCCACTAAGCCTTTTGAGCTTATTGGTATTTCTACCAAATTGTACTTCCTTTTAATTTATTTTTAACCTCGGTCCACAACTTGACTCTTTGGACCTCCCTCTCCAGCCCAACCTGTTCCCTCCCTCCCCATTCTCTATCAAATGACCATAACTAAAAAATTTTAGCATTTATAGATTTCTTAGGACTTGATGAACATCAATATTCAACTTTAAGACAATTTCTTCCACCTTTTTTTTTACATCCATCTACACCTTACCCGAGAGCACAGAGTAAAGGGAGGCTGTTTTGACTTGCAGATTCCCTCAACCTTCTAGAATCATCTATCTCTTTCTATGACATTCCCCCATGATCACCTTAAAGCCTCTGACCCCTGTGGATCAACTTGGAGTTAGGATCCAGGAAAGCCGGAGAATGAAAACTAAACATAGTACATTATTAAAAGCGTAATGAGTCCAAACAAGAAAATGTGGATAATGGCCACAAAACTCATCACTGCAAGAGCAAGTCTGTGCCTAATACTTTTAGAGCAGATGCAAATGCTACTCATAGCATTAGTCACCCCAGTGGAGAATAGATGGACCTGTGGTTGAGCAGGGCCTTACAAGCGCCCTTTCCCCAAGCCCAAAAGCATGCTACCAGAATGCAGTCTTATCTTTCCAGTCAAGACAGAGGCTCCTAAGCCCATATGTCATAGGGTCTCAGTGTGGATGTATTCTCCATTTTTATCTCAGAACCTCTGGCACGGTGAAGGGCTCTTTACCCCATGCCCCTACTGGAATGTATTCTAACTCCCACTAGAACATGGATGTCACTGGACTGGGACTGGTTGCTTACATGCCAGCCTTGCCATGAACCTTTGGAGGGCAGGGAACATGGCCTTTCATCTTTGTCTCTCTAATTACACAGCACTGTGCCTGAATAAATGAACAAATACATGTAAGTAGATGTCCTTCCTCTCCATTCCCCAAAGGAAAGTCCTAAGTCCCTTTGTAGAAGCTACAAAAATGCCCTTTCCAAAGCCAGGCCTGGTAAGACGCAGCAACATCAAAGGAAGGCAGGAAATTCGGCTTGTATAATTTTGTTCCTCCAAAAGTGAATGCTTCTTAGAAAACAGAAAGGGGAAGGTAGCTAAAGCCATTTAAGAAATAAGAATGTGATATCCAGGGAGCCAAGGTTCAATCCCCATCTCCACATCTTACAATGTGGGTGACTCTGGGCAAGCTGTTTCGCTTCTCTGAGACTCAGTTTCTCCATCTGTGAAATGTGGAAAATAAAACCTATCTCAAAGGCCTGTCAGAATGATTAGATGTAATAGAAGAAGAGACGTGTCCAGTTCCATGTGTGGAAAAGAAAAGGGCCCTTGGGCTTCCCTGGTGGCGCAGTGGTTGGGAGTCCGCCTGCCAATGCAGGGGACGCGGGTTCGTGCCCTGGTCCGGGAGGATCCCGCGTGCCGCAGAGCGGCTGGGCCCGTGGGCCATGGCTGCTGGGCCTGCGTGTCTGGAGCCTGTGCTCCGCAGCGGGAGAGGCCACAACAGTGAGAGGCCCGCCTAGCACAAAAAAAAAAAGAAAAAAAAAAAAGGGGCCCTTGACAAAATTACATCAGCAAACAATATTAGTTACGTTATCAAGTTGAGTGTCATGGAACAAAGCAATTTAACATGCTCCTTGTTTTTTCTATCTTTAATTACTAAGAAAGTATGTGGAGTACATCCAATCCATTCAAATGTTGGATCGATGTAAGGAGTGAAGATGGTGGATAGGACAGTGGCACAGTTGTATCACTAAAGCAGAGACCTATGCATTGACCCCTCAGGATGGCAGGCAAAGCTCTGAAGAAGGAGCTGAATTGAAGTAACAATAACGAGATGCAGAGTGGGTCAGCTAAGGTGACAGCTCTCTCCCTCTGACATTGCCATTTCAGGCTGTGGGCTAGAACCTGTGGCTAACAACTATTAGTTATAGCTTGGGGTCAGAGTTGTTTGCAGTTTTTGTTTAGTTGATATTTGTTCTGATGCACGAAATCTGTCACTGGAGTGACAGCCAAAATGGGGAGGAAGGGAGGGAATAATATGTGAGGAGGTGGGAGTAGAGAAAGTTCCAAGAGGCAACTACACCAGAGGTTTGGCTAATTCTTCACCAAGGGCAGAAGTACTGCCTCAGTTCTACTTCCCATAGCCAAGGCTGGAGGCATGGGTCTTTGAAAAAGCCTGCATCACACTGACCTGTTGCTAACTGATTTAAGGCAGAAAGCAATGCCAGGGAGTGCTGTGGCCCAGATTTAGATAGTCTGGCTGATACTGGACAGTCAAATGAGTACTCACATTAACTGAAACCATTAGATCAGAGCAGCTGCCGCCAGCAGCCTGAGGCAGGACTGTGGAGGAAGGGGAAGAGTGCAATGTTGTTGGGATTTAACTTTGCAGCAGAAGATGGTGAAAGCGGAACTGATGGGGAGGGCTAAGTTACTGTGTGGGCTGAGCTGATAAGATCTGACTGACGCCAAGGCTTGGTGACAGGCAAGACAAACTTTACTGTGATGCATATAAGTTGAGTTACCCAATTATCCACCACATTGATGTGAAGGTCAACATATGACTTATAAATTGAAGCAGTTGTCTACATAGAAGTCTGGATTAATTTGCTACTTCCGAGAAGAGGCAAATATTATGAAGGGGAGGAAAAGGGGAAGGAATTAATAACATATTCTGCATATTGATTATATAGCAGATACTTTATTTGTTATTCCTTTTAACTTTAGCAATAATTCTGAGGGATGAACTGTTTCTCCCATTTACAGATAAGGAAGCCAAGGTGCAGAGGTTAAATAACTTAACTGTAATCATACAGATGCATCAGTGTCAAGCTAGAGAATTCAGTCAGTTAATTAGTAGAAATCTTATCAGAGCCCCATAGAATAGCTTTCACTGCATTGTGCTCTAAGACAGTGCCATCAACCCATATTGAGGTTGTTACATGCAACAATCCACATCATGAAAGCAGCTCTAGACAATATGTAAACAAAGGAGCATGTTTCTATTTATGGACATGGAAAATTGAATTTCATATAATTTTCGTGTCATGTCATACTTTTCTTTTGATATTTTTTCAACAAATTAAGGTTTAGGTTTGCTAAGTCCTTATAAAAGCTTAAAGAGGGTAGGGACTCTGTATATCTTATTCACTCTTATATCTTCAACACCTAGAAAGGGGCCAGGTACACAGCAATTATTCTTACTATATTTAAGTTCTTATATTTTTCTATATTGTGAAATGCCTTAAATCTTTTTTGGAACAGGAAATGATATAAAACATAAGGCACATTTTAAAAAGTCTATCTAGCTAGAAAATAAAAGAGTCAGGATTTGGATCTAAGACTTTGTGATATCAAAGTATTTTTTTTCATAGAATTATATTCCCCCTAGTCCCCTCTAGATTAGTCACAACTTCCCAACATGAGTCTCCACATCTAGCAGCCAATTAAATTTGCAGAAGTCAGCCACATTTTGAATTTGTAATTTGCAACTTAAAAAGCCCATAGTTTTGGGCTTCCCTGGTGGCGCAGTGGTTGAGAATCTGCCTGCTAATGCAGGGGACACAGGTTCAAGCCCTGGTCTGTGAGGATCCCACATGTCGAGGAGCAACTAGGCCCGTGAGCCATAACTACTGAGCCTGCGTGTCTGGAGCTTGTGCTCCACAACAAGAGAGGCCGTGATAGTGAGAGGCCCATGCACCATAATGAAGAGTGGCCCCTGCTTGCCACAAGTAGAGAAAGCCCTTCCACAGAAATGAAGACCCAACACAGCAAAAATACATAAATTAATTAATAAACTCCTACCCCCAACATCTAAAAAAAAAGTGAATAGTTGGAAAAAAAATTTTAAAAGCCCATAGTTTTGTTTAAGTTGTGCCCTCTTGTCCCTATTTCTATTATACTGGAAAGTAAGAATGAGAAAACAATAGTTCACAGGTTCAAAGCTTCTTAAAGGAAGGTAAAGTGATAGTTCTGCCTTACTGGAAAGAAGATGCCTGCCAGACTTGCTAAGACTTTGATGCCTGCCAGACTTGCTAAGACTTAGATCCCAGATCCGCCAGTTACTCACTGTGAACCTTTGGCAATTAACACCTTTGGGAGCCTCAGTTTTCTAGTAGAAATAAAATAATAATAATAATATATTCTTTACAATAAGTTTGTGAGGATCAGAAATATTATGCTAGTACCTAGTGCAGTGCCAGGAACATAGCAGATACTTAATAAATGGACCTTAATATAATGCACCTAACATAGAAGCACCAAAATATATAAGGCAATTATTAACAGACTTAAAGGAAAAAATTGATAGCAACACAATAATAGTAGGGGACTTTAGCACCCAACTTACATCAATGGATAGATCATCCATACAGAACGTCAACAAGGAAATAGCAATCTTAAATGAAACATTAGACCAGATGGATTTGATAGACTTGTACAGAGCATTCCATCCAAAAGTAGCAAAATACATATTCTCCTCAAGTGCACATGGAACATTCTCAAGGATAGACCATATGTTGGGACACAAAACAAGTCTCAATAAATTTAAGAAGATTGAAATCATATCAGGCAACTTTTCCAATCACAATGGAATGAAACTAGTAATCAACTACAAGAATCTACAAGAATTACAAATACGTGAAGAATGAACAACATACTACTGAAAAACTATTGGGACAACAAAGAAATCAAAGGAGAAATAGAAAATTACCTGAAGACAAATGAAAATGAAAATATGACATACTTAAATTTATGGAATGCAACAAAAGTGGTACTAAGAGGGAAGTTTATAGCAACACAGGCCTACCTCAAGAAACAAGAAACAACTCTCAAAGAAATAATCTAACCTTACACCTAAATGAACTAGAAAAAAAAGGGAAAAAATGAAGCTCAAAGTCAGTACAAGTAAGGAAATAATAAAGATCAGAGTGGAAATAAATGAAATAGAGACCAAAAAGACAATAGAAAAGATCAATGAAGCTAAGAGCTGGTTCTTTGAAAAGATAAACAAAATGAACAAACTTGTAGCTAGACACTAAGAAAAAAGAGAAAAGTCTCTGATAAGTAAAATCAGAAATGAAATAACAGACATAATAACAGATACCTCAGAAATACAAATAATTATTAAAAATGTTATGAACAGCTATATGCCAACAAATCGGCCAACCTAGAAGAAATTGACAAATTCTTGAATCCCAACCTTCCAAGACTAAGTCATGAAGAAAGAAAATCTGAATAGACTGAACACTAATAAAGAAATTAAAACAGTAAACAAAAACCTTTACCAAACAAAAGTCTAGGATGATATGGCTTTGCAGGTGATTTCTACCAATCATTCAAAGAAGATTTAATACCTATCCTTTTCAAATTTTTCTAAAAACTTAAAGAGGAGGAAAAACTTCCTAACTGATTTTACAAAGCCAACATTACCCTGATACCAAAACCAGACAAGGACAACACATACACACACACACATACACACACACAGACACACAGACACACAGTTACAGGCCAATATCTCTGATGAACATGGATGCAAAAATCCTTGACAAAATATTAGCAAATACAATACAATACATTAAAAGGATCATACATTGTGATCAAGTGAGATTTACTCCAGGGATGCAAGGATGGTTCAATATGTACAAATCAATCAATATATACACCACACATTAACAAAATGAAAACTAAAAAATATATCACCTCAATAGATGTAGAAAAAGCATTTGACAAGATTCAATACCCGCATATGATAAAAATTCTCAATAAAATGGGTATAGAAGGAAGTTCCTCAACATAGTAAAGGCCATATATTACAAACTCATAGGCAACATGATACTCAATGGTGAAAAACTGAAAGCTATCCCTCTAAGATCAGGAAGAAGACAAGGGTGCCCACTCTCACCACTCTTATTAAACATAGAATTGGAAGTCCTAGCCAGAGCAATTAGGCAATAAAACGAAATAAAATGCATCTAAATTTAAATTGGAAAGGAAGAAGTAAAACTGTCACTATTTGCAGATGATATTATTTTATATATAGAAAACCCTAAAGGCTCCATCAAAGAACTATTAGAAATAATAAACAAATACAGTAAAGTTAAAGGGTACAAAATCAACACACAAAAATGTGATGTGTTTCTATATGCTAACAATGAACTATCAGAAAGAAAAATTAAGAAAATAATTCCATTTACAATTGCAGCAAAAATAACAAAATACCTAGGAATAAATTTAACTAAGGAGGTGAAAGATCTGTACACTGAAAAGTATAAGACATTGTTGAAAGAAATTGAAGAAGACACAAATAAATGGAAAGTTATTCCATGCTCATGGATTGGAAGAATTGCTATTGTTAAAATGCTCATATTACCAAAAGCAATCTAAAGTTTTTGTGCAATCCCTATCAAAATCCCAAGGACAGCTTTCACAGAAATAGAACAAAAAATTCTAAACTTTATATGGAACCAAAAAACAAGCTGAAAAGTCAAAGCGATTCTGAGAAAAGAAAAGAACAAAGCTGGAGGTATTACATTCCCTGATTTTAAACTATATTACAGAGCTACTGTAACGAAACAGCATGGTATTGGTAGAAGAACAGACACATATATCAATAAAAGAGAACTGAGAGCCCTGAAATAAACCCATGCACACATGGAAAATTAATGACAAAGGGGCAAAGATCACAGAATGCAGAAATATATTTTCTTCAATAAATGGTGCTGGGAAAACTGGACAGCCACAAAGAAAAGAAAGAAAGAAACTAGACCACTATCTCACAACATACAAAAAAATCAACTCAAAATAAAGACTTGAGTGTGAAGCCTGAAATAATAACACTCCTAGAAGAAAACATAGGGAGTACATTCTTTGACATTGATCTTAGTAATATCTTTTTGAATATTCTCCTCGGGAAAGAGAAACAAAAGCAAAAATAAGCAAATAGGACTATATCAAACTAAAAAGCTTCTGCACAGCAAAGGAAAACTTCCACAAAAATTGAAAAGACAACCTACTGAATGGGAGAAGATATTCTCAAATCATATAACTGATAAGGGGTTAATGTCCAAAATATTTAAAGAACTCATAAAACTCAACAACAAAAACCCCCAAACAACCTAATTTTAAAATGGAGAGAGTAGCTGTATGGACATTTTTCCAAAGAAGATATACTGATGGCCAACAGGAACATTAAAAAGTGTTCAACATCATTAATTATTAGGGAAATGCAAATCAAAGCCCCAATGAGATAGCACATCATGCCCATTAGAAGGGCTATTTTTTAAAAGACAAGAAATAACAGATGCTAGAGAGGGTGTAGAGACAAGGGAACCCTCATACACTGTCGGTGCGAATGTAACTTGGTACAGCACCTTGGAAAACAGTATGGAGATTCATCAAAAAATTAAGAATAGAACTACCATACAATCCACATATTCTACTACTGGGCATTTATACAAATAATATGAAAACACTAATTCAAAAAATATATATGCACCCCTATGTTCATCACAGCATTATTTATAATAGTTAAGATATGGAAAAAACCTAAGTGCTCAGCAATGGATGAATAAAGATGTGATATATGCAAAGGAATACTATTCTGCCATAAAAAGATGAAATACTGCCATTCTCAACAACATGGATGAACCTTGAGTATGTTACGCTAAGTGAAAGAAGTCAGATGGAGAAAAACAAATACCAAGTGACTTAACTCATGTGGAAAAAAAACAAACAGACAAAAAAATTCAAAGAACAAAAAACCAAAATAAATGAACAAACCAAAACAAACATGTAGGTAAGAGAAGAGCCATGATTATTATGAATGGTTTTTATGTTCTTGCACACCATTCCAATATTAGTGGTAATAAACTGGAACAGATTTCTACTTAAATAACTACAACCTCAGAAAGATCTCAAGGTACAAAGTAGTTGCAGTAGAGATGGGTTTAAGATGGCAGAGTAGAAGGACGTGCACTAACTCCCTCTTACAAGAGCTCTGGAATCACAACTAACTGCTGAACAATCATTGACAGGAAGACACTGGAGCTCATCAAAAAGATACCTGACATCCAAAAACAAAGAAGCTGCAATGAGATGGTAGGAGGAGCACAATCATAATAAACTCAAATCCCATAAACTCTGGGTGGGTGACCCACAGACTGGAGAACAATTATACCACAGAAGTCCATCCACTGGAGAGAAGGTTCTGAGCCCCACTTAAAGCTTTCCAACCTGAGGGTCTGGCAGCAGAAGGAGGAATTCCCAGAGAATCAGACTTTGAAGGCTAGTGGGATTTGACTGCAGGACTTCAACAGGACTGCGGGAAACAGAGACTCCACTCTTGGAGGGCACACACAAAGTAGTGTGCACATCAGGACCCAGGGGGAATGAGCAGTGACCCCATAGGAGACTGAACCAGACCTACCTGCTAGTGTTGGAGGGTCTCCTGCAGAGGCGGGGGGCAGCTGTGGCTCACCATGGGGACAAGGACACTGGCAGCAGACATTCTGGGAAGTACTCCTTGGTGCAACACCACCCAGCATCTGCCATTAGCCTCAGCAAAGAGCCGGGTATGTTCCAGTGTTGGGTCACCTCAGGCCAAACAGCCAACAGGGAGGGAACCCATCCCCAGCCATCAGCAGACAAGTAGATTAAAGTTTTACTGAGCTCTGCCCACCAGAGCAACACCCAGCTCTACCCACCACCAGTCCCTCCCATCAGGAAGTTTGCACAATCCTCTTAGATAGCATCATCTACCAGA